>NC_045171.1:10639457-10651957 GCF_900700415.2 Clupea harengus
AGTTTGAGAATCCCAAAGATATGTGTGCCAGTTGTGGGGTGTAGGACAGAGATATGGGGAGTGACAGCAGACAGATTGTTGGCCCCTCTGGTGGTTCCTGGGGCTGTGTATATTGTGTGTGTGTGTGTGTGTGTGTGTTTGTGTGCATGTGAGTGTGTGTGTGTGTGTGTGTGTGTGTATATGAGTCTCTGTGTGTGTGTGTGTGTGTGTGTGTGTGCGTCTGTGTGTGTGTGGGGGGTTACAGCTGGCCTCCTGTGCCCTCAGCAACAGATCTGCTGTCGCTACACAGCTCTCACCAGATAGCAACAGGATGATGAACCGTCATGAGAGAGGACGGACTTTAACATCTTATCTTAAACATGACTGACACAGAGACGCATACGATTGGAAAATGTCCACACCAAGTTGACTCACCCAGTGGTCGGCAGGAATAAAACAAAGCCATTCCCCTAGCCACCAGTTGCTGTTCAGCACCTGCACGTCGAAACTAGATTATAGTTTTCAGATGGGGAATTACCAGTGTGTCCAGTAAAGGATTCTTTAAATAGCCTGCCTAATGATTAACCAGTGTGCACACGCCACTGTGAGGCCAGTGGCAAATACAACTGTGTAAGTTTCAGATGGGGCTTCACATGTTATACACTAACAATAGGTACATAAGAATTGTGTTTGAGTATTTTACCTGTTAGTTTTGTTGAGATTTATTTTAACCCAGTATAAAATGAAATATTTCTGTTGCTACTTGTGGTATTCCACTGCAGTTTGACAGATTGCTGAATTACGGAGTATTTCTCCATAACAAGAATTTACTTTTTCATGCACACTCAGCCATTAAGCGCTTTCTGTGCCCAGAAAGTGTAGTGGGCGCTTTGCATTTCACACACATCAGCAGTGTCAGCGGCTTATTTGATAGACGCCCGGGTCTCTTCCAGCGCGCTACAATTAACCCGCTGTCAGAGAAACGGAGAGAAAAGAGACATGTTTTGGAAACCTCCTCTTTTGCTTGTACTTTACAAATACACAAGGGTGTGCATGTATTATGTGGAATGGACCCTGCCACACTTGTCAAGAAACCTCCTACAGCACACCAAAACGCCAGGGTAGCCTATTCACTTATTTATATAGTTTAGGCGTTATGCATTTGAACTGCGACAGAAAGAGCATTCACAGGCTAACAACAGGACATATTCAGTGTGTCACAATAAGCCCACCTGGCTCATGGCTTTACTGACTCGGGACACGTCATGGATAATGGGCATTATGAGTTCATCACCGCCTCTCACACACCTGTCAGAGGAACAGCCCACACGGCAGCACACTAGACAGAAGCGGTGTGCTCTTGCTTATAGCCTACATGTTCATTGCCGCGTGGCTTACACCGGCCTGGCTCCTTTGGTTATGTAAACAATTTTTTCAGCTATATTAGACTTGTTATAAGCAGGCTAATAAGAATCAATAATATTCCCTCATAATATAAAAAAAAATGCTATAGGAAGGTGGATAACTTTTCTGTATTACCAGCACGGAGGATTAGGCTATATTTCGTCAGATGTGTATGAAAACTGTTTAGACTCAATATGAATGTCTCCAAGTGATCATCGCTTTATTTCTAGCTGCCTCGTTCATGTTTCCATTTGCCTCTCTTCAACGAAACCTAATTTAAATAAGGTAAGATTACCCGCAAGCCCGAAAGCAAATTGCTTTAAGCAGCTCCTGTCACAATATTGTAGAGTGAGCGAACTATTTCCTACGAGTTCATTTACATGGCCCGAGTGTCTAACGCAGGCCTATACAAAGCAAAATCCAGCTGAGCCGGGCTCATTTTGGAAATGAGTGCTATAAACTTATGAAGCTAATTTTGTGGTGTTTGGCCATAATCACCAGAGGGTGTTTGGGGACAAAATGAGCAGCATTTGATGAAGGGAGCAGCATTTCATGAAGAGAGCCCCTTGACAACTGTTAACAATTGGGGTGAATCTATTCTGTTTTGGGAGATTCTAGCAGTGACAGGGGCATAGGAAAAAAATTATAAATGAAGGGAAGAATGGAGTCCACTCAAATCAGGCATATTCAGGATGCAATGTCATGAAGTCTGTAAAAAAGGAAGCCTACAAGATGTTTTTAGAACAGGACAGTGATTTGAGGCATACCTCAAAATACATTATGTGTTTCATGAAAAGCAAACTTTAGCTTCTGGAATGCTCTGCAGTCCCAAATCATTGAAATGTTTGATAATCTGTGGGTAAATCCCGTAAACGTGTTGCAGAACTTGGAAGTAATCTGCAAGGAAGAGTGTGTGAAAAATGTATAAATAAGTCTTTCCTGTTTAGAGGTATGGCTTCAAGTTCAAACATAAAATATGAAAATGAAAATGTGAGGAATTATTCAACCCCCAAAAGTTAGTATTTTGAAAGTAAGTGCTCACACTTCTCTACTTGTAAAAATTGGTGATTGCAAAAAAGTGGTGGGGACATTTTCCAACCAGAAATGGCGTCTATGCTGGTGGGTTTAATAGCCTAATAGAAATTGATCTCACATGCTGTCTTGTCTCAGATGCCCAAATGGAAATAGTTAAAACACATTGCTTTATTAGGCTGTATTATTCAGCATTCTGCGGTGTATAATTTACATAATTTATATAGCCAAAATAAATAAATAGACTAGCCTATCTACGTAGCCTAGGGTTACTTGTTTTGTATGGAAGCGCAACTATTTTGGGATGGTGTAGATGTGTGTGTTAAGTGTTTATTGGGTATGGTGTTGATTTGTGTGTTAAGTGTTTATTTGGGGATGGTGTTGATGTGTGTGTTAAGTGTTTATTGGGTAATGTGTTGATTTGTGTGTTAAGTGTGTATTGGGGGATGGTGTTGATTTGTGTGTTAAGTGTTTCCCCACTGGATGCTAATTAGGAAAGGAGAAGCCAGTAAACTTTATACTGCAGCGGAATATGACCACTGCTCCTTTAGCTTCTAGTGTGTGTGTGTGTGTATGTGTGTTTGTATGTGTGTGTACATGTAGGCTTTGAGGCACATGGCACATTTGTGTGTGTGTATGGGTGTGTGTGTGTGTGTGTGTGTGTGTGTGTGTGTTATACCATGTGCATAAAGAAACCGAACTGGCAAAAGGGATTTTTATGGGTCTCAGTGCCTGCATCTGTGAATGTGTGTGTGTGTCTGTGTGTGTGTGTGTGTGTCTGTGTGTGTGTGTGTGTGATGCAGTGACTGACACAAAGAAATTGAATGAATAACGTATGTGTGTGCTTTCATGAGGTTTGTGGATGTGTGTGTCTGTGTGTGGATGTGTGTGACGTGATTTATATTCATATATTTCTCATAAATAAGCTAATGTGCTGGGCGTTAATGAGAGTAAATAACTCAGCCGGCAGGGTGCAGCCATAGGAGAGACGTTAAATCAGACACCACCGCTGCTCCCTATGTGTGCTCGTTTCCGTGTTCAGCATTATAACGGCAGCTAATATGCACACACACACACACACACACACACACACACACACACACACACACACACACACACACACACACACACACACACACACACGCACACACACACACACACACACGCACGCATGCAAACACACACACACTCACTCACTCACTCACTCACACACACACACACACACACCAATACTCAGAGTACCTCACTTATTCACCATCATTTCACACTCCTATATATGAAGTACACAGAGGTTCATATGCTCAACCCACTGAACATGTTCTCTCACACACACACACACACTCACTCACTCATACATCCTTTAATTTATTGAAGATTACACACTCTTTCTACATACATTAGTACACACTCATTCTACGCACATTAGACAGCAGTTCATCGAAGCAAAGTCACAGAAGGAGAAACGGGAGCTAGCACAGGTAGGGGGTCGGGAGGAAAACGCCTGGCGTGATGAGAGAGATGAGCGCTGAATGCAGACAGGAGGGAGAGACGGAGAAAAAGGACAAGAAATATGAAAAGAGGAGAGGAGAGGGGATTGCATGGCTTGCAGGATCACAGCAGCATTAGAGCCACAGACAGGCCCCTGATTTATTTTACTGCCCTAGGCTGCTTAATGTGTCTCTCTCTCTCTCTCTCTCTCTCTCTCTCTCTCTCTCGCTCTCTCTTTCTCTGTGTGTGTGTGTGTGTGCTCATGTCTGTGTGGTGTGTGTGCTTAATGTCTCTCTCTCTCGCTCTCTCTCTCTCTGTGTGTGTGTGTGTGTGCTTATGTCTGTGTGGTGTGTGTGTGTGTGCCTATGTCTGTATATGTGTCTCTATGTGTGCTCATTCCACCGCACTGCTCTCCTCCCCCAGCTCCTAACACATATGCTGACACCTTAATTACGAGACCAAAATGTGTGCAGCCCAAGCTAATAATTCCTGGATTGAAAAGAAATGATGCCCCTTAACGATGTAATTTCAGGTCTGGTGTTTGGTGCTTTGGGTGAGTGTGTGTGTGTGTGTGGTGTGCGATTGCTCCTGAATCAGACCTCTCACAAGGTATCTCAAGAAGCAATTAGGTGTGGGATTTAACTTATCCCCAGTCAAGGGAATGCACCCACACACACACCCACACACACACACCCACACCCACACACACACTTTCACTGTGTTGTGACTGCACGCTCCCTTACCTGTCCCTGATTGTCTCTGTCAGTGTGGCCCTCTTGTCTGTCCATACATGCCACTGTCTTTGCTTGTATGTCTGTTCAGGTTTGTTCGTCTGTCTGTCTGCGTCTGCACCTGCCCCTGTGTGATAGCGTCTGCCTGTCTGGCTGTTTGTCTGTTTGATTGTCTGCTCACGTTTTGTTTGTCTGTCTAGCCACACTATGTTTGTTTGTCTCTGCATGATTGTGCCAGTCTAATGGTTGCTTGACTGTCTGTCTGCCTTTTGAATGATTTTGAATCATTTCCTGAGCATATTCTCTCTGGTGGCTGTGACTGCTGTGTGTGGGAAGAGAGTGTTTATGTGAGTTATATATGTGTTTAAGGTACTTGTCGAGTGTCCACAGCACAGCAGCATCACCTAAATATGGCCTGTGGGCGATGTAATGACTGCTTCTCCAATTGTTTTCAGTTTGCAGTTTTCAGTGATGAATTTCCTGTATACACATAGGAAGCAATAGACATCCAAATCAAGTGGCTTTTTCCTGTACCCACTTCTCTTAGCCACTCCCTCATCTGTGTGTGTGTGAGTGTGTGTGTGTGTGTGTGTGTGTTTGTGTGTGTGTGTGTGTGTGTGTGTGTGTGTTTGTGTGTGTGTGTGTGTGTGTGTGTGTGTGTGTTTGTGTGTGTGTGTGTGTGTGTGTGTGTGTGTGTGTGTGTGTGTTTGTGTGTGTGTGTGTCTGTTTGTGTGTGTGCTTGTGTGTGTGTGTGTGTGTGTGTGTGTGTGTGTGTGTGTGTGTGTGTGTCACTCTGACATGTCAGCTGTGCCTCTTAGACCCTTTGAGTCTCTTCTGATTCCTATGAGAGAAAACAAACAGATGAAACATCATTAGTGGGTGTTTCAATGCAACACTTAATATTATGAATTATATTAAATAAATAAATAAATAATAAAGTCTGCTTTTCCTCACCAAAAAAAAACCCACACATTGTGTGTGAGAGATAGAGCATGTGAGTGTGTGTGTGTGTGTGTGTGTGTGTGTGTGTGTGTGTGTGTGTGTGTGTGTGTGTGAGAGAGAGAGAGATACAGCTCTGGTATTCGTACCCACTCCTGGCTCTGTAAATTGGAAACAAACATGGTGGATTGGATCGAGCCATAAACAATCCCAGCCAATCAACACACGTGCTTCAGGAGCACAGAAGGGAGGGGTATAATTTGATTGGCTATTAAGTGCAAATTTCAACAATCTTTTGCAAAAGCGAAACCAAATCTCAGTCTGTATCTTTTCATCAATTTTATGTGTGACACATTATGGCTGCTCCAACAGGTGTTACATCATATGGGCTCAGTCATTAGCTGCTGTCTTAACTGAGGAATTGGAGAACAATCAGTTTTAGTGCACACACACTCACACACACACACACAAACACACACACACAAAATTAGCATTATGATCAATGCTGCCGCCTTCAATTCTGTTTGAAACAGCCACACAAACCCCCACACACATACACACACACACCTCAACCCCAGCTGTTTGCCTTAGCTATTCGTTAGGTCTGCTAAAATGAGCTAATTCTCACTCATTTGAAGTGCTTGTGTGTGTGTGTGTGTGTGTGTGTGTGTGTGTGTGTGTGTGTGTGTGTGTACATAAGTTTCACTCATTTGAAGTGCTTGTTTTGTTCCTGTTGTTGCCGCTGGCCAGGAGTAGTTTAACTTCCTTTCATGTTTCTTTCAAGTTTGAAAGCAGAGTTTTGTAGACCCACACTGGCAGGCAGGTCCTCTGGAAAAAAGGGTCTTGTGTTAGAAATATTGTGTGTGCGTGTGTGTGTGTGTGTGTGCGTGTGCGTGTGCGTGTGCATTTGCGTGTGCGTGTGCATGTGCGTGTGTGTGTGTGTGTGTGTGTGCGTGCGTTTATGAGTCTGTGTGTGTGCGTGTGTGTGTGTGGTGTGTGTGCCTCTGTGTTAGCACAGACCACCTTATCAGAATAGATGTTTCTGTGTGGATTGTCAGGAGTGGTGGAATGTGTGTGTGTGTGTGTGTGTGTGTGGGGGTGTGTGTGTGTGTGTGTGTGTGTGTGTGTGTCTGTGTGTGTGGTGCTGATATGATCAATGTCTGGCGGACCCCTCTGCCGTCTGCATTCTGAGTTCTCCTCCGAGCTCTGTCGATACTCTAATGAGATCTGAGCCAATCAGCATAAAGATCTGATAAGAGAGACAGCTTGCTGAGCAGAGTCATGCACCAGGAGACAGCGGAACGTAAGAACAGAGACATTACAGGACACAACGGTTATTACCACAACAATCATGTCATAATCATGCCACGATTTGTCATATATAGTCATACATTTTATGAAGGATTATTTATTTTATATAACATATAGTCATGGCAACATTATTGGCAATTATCATATATGATATCCTGAAGTTGTATTCCATTGTAGCTTGTAGGTACACCTGGAATGGTCCATTGTGTTTCACTTTAATCAGTAACTTGCGTGTGATTTCACCCGGAAGTTACGTCAAGCTTTACCTGTAATAAAAAGGCAACCTGATGCGACTTTAACCACGCCCCCTTTAGCTTGAACAAAAGGAACGTCTTTTCCAGATGTTCTCTCTCTCTTTCGCCGGCCTTCCAGCCAGGCGCACACCTCCAGCCACCTCCAGCCTCTCCTCACCTCCAGCAACGCGTGAGCACACCGTCGACCGGTGAAGAGCAACTCTCTTTGTTCTCACTTCTTACGGCCGACATACGCCTAAGATCTCTCAGTCACCGAACTGATAAGTGAGACGCAGTAAGTTTAGCGAAAGCAGCTAACAATAGACCTGCTAGCTAACTCTACCCAACGGGAACAGAAGGCAACTGCAACGTTCTGAGCGATCAACTCCTCCGACCTAAACTGCAGTGAAACAGAGACATCACAGCAAGGACAACTTTCTCCATTTACGGACGGCATCATCTCTTCTCTGCCTCATCCACATCGGACCAGCACAACACTTTTTATATACTTTTTATATGTAACTGTTTATATATATGTTCATTGTTAGCTGGTAGTTGGCTTCGCCACACCATCTAAGGGTTATCGTTAGGATTGCTTCTCAGACACATCGGGTCTTGCATGCATCACTAACCATTTCCCTCTTTTCTAACATGGCATCTTAATCGCGCACGATTACATATACATTGGCCTTCACATAGCCACACACGCGAAGAGAATACTCGAACTTCGCGCTGCATATAGACTCGCCCTTGTTCACATCACATGTATGTTCGCGTACGTGCACACACATGCACGCGGAACTACGGTGATCAAACAAAGGAAAACACACACACATTCTTTCTGGCGCGCTCCTAACAGCGCAACCCCGAGCCCACCGGCTCACACACACACACACATCCCCACATTCCTTCAATTCATTGGTTAGTTACATTTAGCTAGATTACATATTGTGTGTTATTTCTTATCATTGTGTAAATAAATACTTTGATTTATATACGCTGGTTTATTTAATGTTACACAAGAATGGACGTTGCCAACCTCTTCTATTCAGAATTCTAATGACCTTCAACCATACTATTAGTAAGGTAACTTTGGTTGTAGTTATTAATTTAATTATTAATCAGAGTTCCAAATTGATAGTATAATATATTTTATGAGTCTGATATATTTAACGAGACTGATTTGTGGATTACCTTTACTTTGACCACCGTGGAGGACACTACACTTTGTGTGGCGCCCCCTAGGTGTTCAACTTAATTGATCTGCCTTGTGTTGAATGGTTGATGCCTGTCCAATCGGGTGACATTACCAACATATTGTTGCTGTTGCAAGGACAGCACCAGTGTGTCTTGGTGGCCCTCGCAAAGACGGTATCACAATTTATACACAATTGCACCCACATTCACCCGGCTCCTGCTCACAGGGTAAGTTACCTACATAGTCTGGTACTCCCATGTGAGGCTGGTACCAATTTCACCTACAAGCTATTGGCATGTGACATGACGTGCTCCTACAGGGCTGTTATGACAATGGCCTGTGTTGGTAACGTGAAAATGTTTCATCATTGGACACTGGTAATGACAACTGGTGACAGGATGTGATGTATCTACTGTAACATGTTTATGACATAGTTATTTCAATCTTATGATGAAGGGGAAGTGTTACCACAGCAGAACAGACATCACAACATCCCTCTGGCTCTCCCACACACCTCCTTTCCTCCCTCTCATCTCCATCTTGTCTCTCGGTGTGTGCTGGTGAGCTCTGTCTGCTCGGGGCATTGGTGTTGGGGGGGGGGGGGTGCGGGGTTGGTGTTGTGGGTAACAGGTGCAGAGGCTCACCTGTGGATGACATGGTGTGACAGCAGGAGCAGTGAGAAGAGTGAGAGAGATGGCCTCGACCTCCAGATGAAGAGCAGAGCACAGGCACATGCCCTGATCTTCAAAGTTGAGGCAGAGACTTACAGACAGATAAACACACACACACACACACACACACACACACACACACACACACACACACACACACACACACACACACACATGAACACACATACACATGCACACACGCACACACACACGAACATGCACGCACACATAAACATACACACACACACAGATTCGCAACCACACACGTGCAAACACCTAAAAAGACCAATTTATAGAAGACATACACTGATAAACAAATACACACAAATAAATATACACATACAGCCATAAAGTCATGCACATAATATATGTAACTTCTACCCATGCACGCACATACACACACAAACACACACACACACACACACGCACATACACACACACACACAAACACACACACACACACACATAGACACACAAACACACAAACACACACACACACACACACACGCACATACACACACACACGCACATACACACACAAACACGTCAGCACAGTACATCGGACAGCGGCAGTAGTGGTTTGATTAGTGTGTAGGCAGAACTCGTGAGTCATGAGTTCATTCCGGGGGCACACCCATCACATACCTGTCCATCCGCATTTGTACGAGTGGAGATCCCAAGCAGCTAGACGCTGGTATAACTCGGTAGGATAAGCGTATCAGAATGAGTCGTGATGATTGGTGTAAAATTAGAGCCAGGCTAACTGTGGAGGATATACACACATCCACTGGTGACATGCATTGGGCCCAAACTCCCAGCTTCATGTAGAGGCTGTACACACTCAACACAGCATGGATGCACTGTATTGTGGAACAAACACAGTGCGTTGGCTCATTTTTGACATTGTGATATTCCTCCCTCTCTCTCTCTGTCTCTCTCTCTCTTAGAGTTAGCTGTTCTTGTTAGTTTATCCCTTTATATAAATTATCTCTGCTCTGATTGGCTGATTTCAATTTGGCAGCAATTACCCCTAGGACTATAGAGCAAAGCAGATGCATGGCATGTAGAAACAGCATCACAGTTCTCTGCATTTCACTTTTGTGTGTTGTCATCTGTGATGATCTAAGCTTTTGGTTTAGCCTGAAAAATGCACATCCCCTTTACATGTGCAATCTGTCAGCCCTTAAGGCTTAGACCACAACCCTGACCATGGGTGTGCTAACCTTAGGGCTAAATGTACACACACACACACACACACACACACACACACACACACACACGCACGCATACACACGCAAACTCACGCACGCGCGCATGCACATGCACACACACACACACACACACACACACATACACACACACACACTCACACACACACACACACACACACTCACACACACACACACACACAGCTTGTCTATATAAGACTCTGGGAGGGATGTTTACTTTAAACTAAACTAACCCATTGGCCCCCATTACACACAACCGTTGTTGTGCTTGGACACAAGCTTAGACTGTATAGACTCTCTGCACAGTGAGGACACAAGCTTAGACTGTATAGTCTCTCTGCATAATGAGGAAATACTGTGGGCACAAGCTTAGACTGTATAGACTCTCTGCACATTGAAGAGATACTGTGGACACAAGCTTAGACTGTATAGACTCTGCACAATGAGGACACAAGCTTAGACTGTATAGACTCTGCACAATGAGGACACAAGCTTAGACTGTATAGACTCTCTGCACAGTGAGGAAATACTGAGCTATAAGTTGCACATGGAGCATTGAATCATCCCGTCTTCATAATCTTCATATTCAGTTCTGGGACATAGACTAAAAACCCAGTCATCTGAAATAAGAGTGCCACATGTCCGATCAGGTCTAACAACTCCATTGTTCATTTCCACCTGTTAAGTAATTATCCACCGTAGAGAGAATAATATAAGGAAATATTTGACGACTGGAAATGTCATCTGGAAAATATTAGAGTTTGTCAGAAGACACACCTTATTTTGGACATCTATTACAAACTTGCTTTGGGCCAACATAATTGGAGGAAATCAATTACAGCATTTGACAAGTATGGCCTCCCTGGATCAGGCACACACCATAAAGCCTGCTGCACCAGTCAATATCCCCACGGTTTACATTATCTCATGTGAAAGGTATTTACACTGAATCATACTGATGGCTGTGCAGCCTGGAGTCTTCCTTCCTCAGTCACTGAGGAGCTATCTGTCAGTAAGACTGACCTTAGTGTACTGGAAGATGGCACCCACTGTTACCTACACATAACTCCACCGTACGTTATATAATTGAATTTGACTGGACTGAATTTCCCAACGGGGATTAATAAAGGTTCATCTTATCTTATAAACACACTCTTCTAACAAAGGTAACATATGTAACAGTGTGTGTGTGTGCTTCACTGAACACATATCAGATGTTGTATTCAAATGAATACCTATTGTGGAGAAGCCTGTAACCAACACAGGGTGACAAGTCAGTCAACAGTCTCCAGTGAATTATACTTTGTTTATCCTCAAACACTGATTAAATATGCAAGCAGTGCAAAAGCAAAATGTAGATGCGAGATTTGCCTGCCATCCAAACCCTTAACAACACACACACACACACACCCACCCCCCCCCCCCCACCCCCCACACACACACACACATAGATATGTTCATCGCATACACAGCACATTAACATGTCATTATATCTGCAGCTAATTCCACCTTCAGAGCTTACCCCCCATATCCCCTTACACACACACACACACACACACACACACACACACACACACACACACACACACACACGCACGCACACCCCTGTGTGTATTTCTGTGAGATCTACAGTTCCGCTGAGCACCACCTAAACTCCACCACCCAGCCGTGTGTGAGCGAACGGCTGCGTTTTGTTCTCCTTCCATGTGGTGTGGAGTCGGGGCTGCAGCCCCGCGCTGGATGAGATTAAAGGTGAAGACACGCAGCGAGGTGAGAGCTGTTCCGTAACAGCTGCTCCCGAAGCAAATCATTGAACTCCCCTGCAAAAGCACACAAGCTACAAGCACTTCCTACCCATCCTATATAGTAGGACATCTAGGCCTTGCTTTACCACTATGAGCAGGCACTTGCTCAGCATCTGACACCCCCCCCACCACCCCCCCTCAAGCTTCATCTCCTCTGCTGTTAATAAGACTGATAGGGGGTGTCTGTAGGAATCCCACAGTCAGGCCTGGCAAGCCATCTGCAGGACCCCGGCCAGATCCCTTGCCAGTTTGTGAACTTATGAGTGGGAAGCTGACTTCTCGGGTCAGCTATGGATCATCCAAGCCCGGGGCTGTGCAGAGTTACTTATAAAGG
This sequence comes from Clupea harengus, assembly GCF_900700415.2. Lineage (NCBI taxonomy): Eukaryota > Metazoa > Chordata > Actinopteri > Clupeiformes > Clupeidae > Clupea > Clupea harengus. The sequence goes on from NC_045171.1 coordinate 10,651,812, forward strand.
ACACCCATCTGTGGATATAAGCAATCGGTGTTATATACATTTCATTAGGCTGCACATCACTCCCTTCAATGGTTGTGTCAGTGAAGTAGCTGGTGGAGATAGGAGTGGTGGTGTTAGGGGTGGTGGTGTTAGGCCCTGTGAGACTA
>NC_045171.1:10664457-10666957 GCF_900700415.2 Clupea harengus
ATTAGCTCTTTAAAGTCCTGTAGAATTTTCCCAGTTAGTTTCTCGGATCACAGCGCAGTTATCTGCTGTTTAAGTCTAACACCTATTAAGCCTCGCAGTGCCTATTGGCATTTCAACACTACTCTTGTAGAGGACAAACTTTTTTCAGGATTTTTCACTTTATTTTGGGAGAACTTTAAAAGGCAAAAAAGTACATACTCCTCCCTGCAACTGTGGTGGGACTGTGGAAAAGTCTTAATTAAGCAGCTTTGTCAGCAGTACACTCTAAATGTGACAAAAGGAGTTTCCCAGTCAATAAGAGCTCTTGAGAGGGAAATTCTAGGCCTACAAGACTTAGCGGCATCCTCTTATAATGAGGAACATATTAATGCTCTCAGGTGTAAGAAGAAAATGCTTGATGATTTATTAAATGTCAGGGCCCAAGGGGCTCTTGTACGTTCAAGATTTCAGAATGCAACACAGATGGATGCACCCTCAAAGTTCTTCTTTAGTCTAGAAAGAAAGAATGGACAGAGTAAACTGATCCACTGTCTGCTCTCAGAAAATGGACAAGAGCTCACTGAGCCAGCCGAAATTCGCAAGAGAGCTGTTGGTTTCTATGCTGATTTGTTTAAATGTGAACTTACTGACATGGAGGCCGTAGCTAGCACTTATTATGATGATCTACCAAAGGTAGAAGATGAGGCTGCTACAAAGCTGGAGGAGCCATTGACCCTAGGTGAGCTCCATTCTGCACTCATGAGGATGGAAGGGGGACGATCGGCTGGGATTGACGGTCTGCCTGTGGAGTTCTATAAAGCATACTGGGGGCTAATTGGGCAGGACCTTTTAGAGGTGCTGATAAATAGTCTTGAAAAGGGGTTATTGCCATTAAGTTGTAGAAGAGCTGCCATTGCCCTGCTACCTAAGAAGGGGGATTTACGAAACATAGGGAACTGGCGGCCCGTCTCACTTTTGTGTGTTGACTTCAAAATTTTGTCTAAAACCCTGGCTACAAGAATGCGTAATGTAATTGGTCAAGTAATTCATATTGATCAGACTTACTGCATACCTCAAAGATCAATTTTTGATAATGTTGCGCTAATACGTGACCTCCTGGACTTTTCACGCTTAACTGGCATCAAGGCGGGTCTTATATCTCTAGACCAGCAGAAAGCCTTTGATAGGGTTGAACATTCTTTTCTTTGGCAAACTCTTGAAGCCTTTGGTTTTGGTCCTGGATTCAGGGCCATGATTGAGACCATGTACAGAGACATTGAAAGTGTGTTGAAAATCAATGGGGGGTTGAGTGCTCCCTTTAAAGTAAGCAGGGGAATCAGACAGGGGTGTGCCATGTCGGGGATGCTGTACTCTCTTGCTATAGAGCCATTACTCCATAAGCTTCGAACTGAGTTAGAAGGTCTTTCAATACCTCATTGCAATAGCAAACTGTGTCTGTCTGCATATGCAGATGATTTAGTTGTTGTTGTGAATGGAAATGAGGATATTGATAAACTTGAATGTATTGTACATGATTTTAAAAAGTTTTCATCAGCTGCTGTAAACTGGGCTAAAAGTGAAGCTTTGCTAATGGGGAACTGGGGTGGGCAGCCTCCCAGATTACCTGGTGGGCTGGTATGGAGAAGGGATGGGTTAAAGTATCTTGGTGTGTATTTGGGTAATGATGTTTTTCTAAGGAGGAATTGGGATTGTATTGTGGAGAAGGTCCTGGGTCGTCTCGAAAAATGGAGGTGGATCCTGCCTCAACTGTCATATAGGGGGCGGACACTAATAATAAACAACCTGGTGGCCTCTTCCCTGTGGCACAAGCTTGCCTGTGTGGACCCCCCTGCTGGGCTTTTTGGCCCAAATTCAAAGACACTTAGTGGACTTCTTCTGGGATAAGCTTCACTGGGTCCCTCAGAGTGTGCTCTTCCTGCCCAAGGATGAGGGCGGACAGGGTCTCATCAACCTAATCAGCAGACAAGCGACTTACCGTCTTCAGTTTGTCCAGAAACTGTTGCGGGGGCCGGGGGATCTGGTCTGGAGACCTCTCGCCCTGGCAATGCTACGCAGGGTGAATGGAATGATGATAGACAATGCACTGTTCTTGATGGACCATAAGAGACTCGACCTGAATGAGCTGTCATCTTTCTATCAAAGCTGCTTCAAGGTCTTTGGACTCTTTAGGCAACGCTGGTCAGCACCAGCAACATCACTACACTGGTTGCTGGAAGAACCTGTTACGCTTGGAGCTCGGTTTGACTTGTGTGGGGAAGATACCCCAGGACTGACGAATATTCTGTGTGCTTGTAACTGTTTTCAATTGCGAAATGTTGTTGAAAAAGCTGGGAATGATTTAAAGAATGCCAGGGCCTTGGCCTCTGCGTTAGGGGTGAGGTCTTTGAGGTATGCAAGCAGAGTACTGGCGAAACTGCTGGGGTTTTTGAATGTTGGAGAGGGAGCCCTTTTAGAGGGTTACTGTTCAGGTAACATGTTGCCAAATGACAATGATCCTTTT
>NC_045171.1:10674457-10676957 GCF_900700415.2 Clupea harengus
GAGAGAGTGTGTGTGTGTCTCTCTCTCTCTGTGTGTGTGTGTGTGTGTGTGTGTGTGAGCATGTTTTAGTAGTTGTGTGTATCCATTTCTGTCATTACAAGTATGTGTGTATCTGTGAATTGTGCCTTTGGTTTCTGTGTATAGAGAGTATAGAGTAAATTGCCTCCAGGTAGATCGAAATCACATTTCAATTTTTCAATAAATTATTTTCTCAAGCATGAGAATTTACAGAATGATATTGATCTGGCACGGACACATCCCCGCTTGGAACACGTGTGCTCTCTCTCTCTCTCTCTCTCTCTCTCTCTCTCTCTCTCTCTCTCACACACACACACACACAGTCACACAGTCACACAAAACACACACACACACACACACACACACACATGTCAATTCTAAGTTTATTCTACCAGCTTTGCTCTTAGCTTCACTGTGATAACAAACATAGACAAACAAACACACACACACACACACACACACACACACACACACACACACACACACACACTCATGAACGAGAGTTTGCTTTGTCTTGATCAAGACCATTGGCACATATGATGTTAAAGCTTGAACACTAAAGGACGAATTCACACACAAAACACATAACAGCTCAAACACAAAAGCATTTTCAAATCACGCACGACCACAGTGAGTGAGTTTCTCTCCCACAAGGCCAGTGTCACGGTCATGCCGCACCTGGCTTCTCTTTCATTGTACAGCTGAATCCAGGCATGCAGACTACACAAAGATGTGTGTGCTTGGATTCGGTTTGACTGCGGCAGAGTAAGAGAGGGAAGGCGAAGGAGTCAAGAAAAAGACACTGTCACTATTAAAAAGACAATGTCACTATTAATATTCTCAGTGTATTTATTGCTGCTATTCTGTGACACTATTATTATCATTATCATCATTATCATTCTGACTATGGCTATGTACAGTCATGCTAAGAAAAGCAGGACATAGAGAGAGAGAGAGAGGAAGGAGGGAGAAGAGATAGAGGGAAGGAAAGGAAAGAGCCGGCTGGAGAGAGGGGATAGGATGCCGGGTGTACTGTATGAGAGGGGACAGGGAAAATAGGCAGTCCAAAATGAGGTTGAAATGGAGAGAGAGATGAGAGAGGATGAGCATGAAATGAAAACTATCGAGTGGAGTGGAGAGAGGTGAGTAGAGGAGTGGAGAGGAGGAGGAGGAGGAGGAGGATAATCGAAGAAAGCAATAAGTGAGAGGCGGAGAGCGAGAGTGACGAAGGGAGAGGGGAAAAGAAGAGAAATAGAGGAATTAAAAAGAAAAAAGAAGGGGCGGGGATTGAAGAATGAAAATACTGTCAAACACATGAAAGAAAGAGAGAGACAGATTCAGGGTGCAAAACTGATCGCAAAAAACAACTCAAGGGGAAAGAGAGATGAGAGAAGGAGAAGGAGAAGGAGAAGGAGAAGGATAAAGAGAAAGAGAGAGAGAGAGAGAGAGAGAGGGAGAAGGCGAGCGAGAGCGAGAGAGGGAGAGGGAGAGAGAGATGAGAGATGAGAGAAGGAGAAAGAGAAAGAGAAAGAGAGAGACAGAGAAGTGAGGATAAGGAGGATTAATGAGGAGACGGAGGGGAGGTAGGAACTGAGAATGAGTAAGATGAGTTCAGAGGGAGGTAGAGGAATAGAGAGAGATGGAGATGGGGTGACACTGGAGAAAGTGAGACGGAATGGGAGAGAGGGAGAGAGAGAGGGAAAGAGAGGGAGAGAGAGAAGCCCTCAGCACTAGGCCATTACAATGTTTCTAATGAAGAGGTTCCAGTCTGTCACTCTGGGCATTAGGCCACCGTCAGACTGACCCCAAAGTGTCAACAAGTTAATAGCCTGGGTACCGCCGGCTTTATGACAGTTCACCACACACACACTCACTCACTCACATGCTCACACACACACACACACACACACACACACACACACACACACACACACACACACACACACACACACACACACACACACAGACAGCAGACTGATTAGAACGTAAAAAGCACAAACACAAGGGCACATACCACACACACACACACAGACACACACAAATACTTGGGCAGGAATGCAGGCTTACAACACGCATGCACACACACACACACAAACACACACACACACACACTCACACACACACACATACATGCACAGACACACACAAAGAGCATGGACGCACATACACTCATGCATCAATGACATTTATTTGCATTCCGAGAACAAACACACTGCACACATGATTTTACAGATGCATTTGTGTGTGCGTGGGTATTTACCAGAGAAATAAAGAAAGTGAGATGGCTTTTCACACCATAGCTTGTACCTATTCAAGGTTCTGAAATCACAATGACACACGAAACAGTCTGCTTGCTCTTTCCACCGCTTCTAATAAACCATGACCTTTTTGCTAATTAAATGTTAAGTGACATTCTGTTATTTTTTCCGTCTGCTTTGCTTTGTGATGGTGCCTCCGTAGCTCAGTGTGACCCAAAGAAATT
>NC_045171.1:10681957-10841957 GCF_900700415.2 Clupea harengus
GAGGTGTGGGTGTGTTTGTGTGTGTCTGTTTGTGTTTGCAAACACATTTTTGTGTGCGTGCCTGTGTGTATGTGTGTGTGTTTGCAGTGTGTGTATGTGTTTGTGTTTGTGTTTGTGTTTGTGTGTTGATTGGGGCTCAGGTGGGTAATGCCCTAATGAACCGAAAGAGGCCACTGAAGCTGCCCTGAATGCAGCCTGGAAGTGACAGAAGTTTAGAACACACACGCGCACACACACACACACAACACACACACACACACACACACACACTCACACACACTCACTCACTCACACAAATCCACACAAACACACACACACACACACACACACACTCATGCCACACTCACTCACACACACACACAAACACGCACACACACACACACACACACACACACACACACACACACACACACACACACACACACACAAATAATACATTTGCATATGTTCTCTTTACCAATACCGAGGTCCATAGTGAGGGACTACTCATGATCATGAGAAAACAGATTGTGGTGTGAGGGAAGGTTAGGGAGATGAAAAGAGAGAAATTGAGGAACTAACAGAGAGTGAAAGGACCAGGGAGAAAATAGGGAGGTAGGAAAGAAAAAAAAAGAAAGGAAGAAAGAAAGAGTAGAAACGAGAGAGGGATGATGATAGAGTACAGGGGCCATGGGCAGCAGAGTCCATCAGCAAGAATCCAGTTCAAGGTGTGTATGTGTGTTTGTGTGTGTGTGTGTGTGTGTGAGTGTGTGTGTGTGTGTGTGTGTGTGTGAGTGTGTGTGTGTGTGTGTGTGTGTGTGTGTGTGTGTGTGTGTGTGTGTGTGTGAGTGTGTGTGAGTGTGTAAGAGTGTGTGTGTGTGTGTGTGTGTGTGTGTGTGTGTGTGTGTAAGTGTGTAAGTGTGTGTGTGTGAGTGTGAGAGCAGCCACGCACTAATAGAGTCTGTGGGCGGCACAGAGATGAAGATGGAGAGAGAAAGAGAGGGAAAGAGGCTTAGGGAGAGAAAGAGAGAGGGGGTGGGAAAGAGGGAGGGGATAGAGAGAGAGAGAGAGGGGGGGGGGTAGAGGGATGCATTAATGGCATGCTGGCTCTATTAATTGCATAGCCAGAGTAAACAGCCTCAAACTCTATTATCCTCCCAGACACCTGTTGTTGTCCTTTTCAAAAACTACATCCATATTTGTGCATTTGCTCAGACACAGATACATATAGCGGATCATTTTCTTGAACAAAAACTAGGTGTAGGGAGAACTGAAAGAAAAGGACCTTTAGTAGCCGAGCACTTTAGCAGTAATGGTCACAACATCGATGACATCACTGTAAATAGTTTCTCCAAAAACAGAAGAAAAAGAGTCGCTACACACACACTCGGAGCCTTGGAACCCTTTGAAAAGAATGTGATGCTTTGAACAGTGTGTGTGTGTGTGTTCTTCTCCACTCATCAGCCTCAGGAGCGCCTCACGTGTGAGACTGAAGGACATTTGGTCTGGTTTTTGAAGAACGTGTGTACAGAATTGGAATTACTTTTCTTTTACCTACTCTGTGCCTACCTTCAGGGATTGACAGTATTTCTCAAACACGTCCAATATGAATTTGAAATGGAAAATAGCATTTTGTCATTTGTATTTGATGGGCCTTATTAAAGTGGTTATGTCATTTGTATCATAATAACAATAATACCATAGACTTATATAGCGCTTTTCTAAGAACCCAAAGACGCTTAATAGTATAGTGTTCAGCATTTTTCCATTAAAAATACAGAAAATACTTTCCCCACAACTGTTGACATGTTGATGTCAGGTGTATGCATCTGCTTGCATCTCTGGGAGATAGAATGGTGCATTGAGCCCATGCTTGTTTCAGACACATGACAAGTGAGAGACGGATGCAAAGGCCAATTTATAGTCCTGGCGACAAGACTCAACAAGGAGTAGCTGGGATTGTGCAGGCCATGTCACCTGCACATCAAATTCTGAAAGGGTGCAGGCATGGCAAGTCTCTGATTGGATGATAAGACATTTGATGTATGTTTTCTGCCTTCCTGACATGGTTACGGTCATTTATCTGGCTTGAACAATCCATCATGATGCAGTGCCTATCAGAACAGATCTACAACATGCCTCGGTAAGCAGTGAAAGGCTGCCAAACATTATCAAATGATCAAACATGCCTATGTAGAGTGTAGGCTTTTTATATGATATCATCATGTTGCCTTGGAAATAATTTTTTTTGTATTTTGAAAATACAAAATACTGTGCTTTATTTTGACACATGTGCTGTATTTTGATGTATTTTTTCCCATTCCTGCCTATCTCTGTACTCGACAGTTACTCCCTGGATTTATCATCCATACATCAATAGACATATAGATACAGCACATCCATACATCCATATACGTATAGATACAGCACATCCATTCATCCATAGACATATAGATACAGCACATCCATACATCCATAGACGTATAGATACAGCACATCCAGAGTTCCAGACATACATATCCATATTTGATGGCATGTGTCTGTGTGGGCGGGGACAAGTGGCCTCTCGATTCACAGGCCGTTATGAGTCATAGAGCGCGGAGTGGAAAGCGAGTCCCTGCATGTATAGATGCGTGGAACTCCTGTCCTCAGCTCCTGCGGTTGACCATCAGCCCTCCGAGTCCATCCCGAAAGCAACATCTCCCTCACCCCAACAGCGCCTCCTCTTGGCAGCCCGTGGTAACTGACAGTCTGGTAATGTCGCACTCAACTGACTGGAGCAGCAGCAGCAGCAGTCCCCTGTGGCCCCATGACCCACTGCCTTTTTGGGTTAAACCACAGATGGAACGACAGCGAGGGGAATAAAAACTCAACCACGGCACGTGCCATAAACTCGGACCACGTAGCTTATCTCCAGATGCACCAGAGGGGTGCAGCGGACCGGATCATCACCCCCCCCCCTGCCCCCCCCCACAGCTCAGGGGCACAGATGAGGGTCATCATGGGTGCCTCGTGTCGGTGGAGTTTATCTGGTTAAGGGGAAGATGGTGGAGTTGGAGGGTGGGGTGGGGGGTGGGGGGGGCCTGCGCATCAGCACACTCAAGCTTATCCCTTGCTAATCCTTCCCCTCTGCTCAAGCTCTTTGCACCAGCCACTCACCACCCCCATCCCATCAAAGTCCAGTGGCAGGGACCATGAAAGGGTAATAAGTATAGGTTAAGGGAATCACTGGTATTGCTTTGTCAAACCCCACAAACACACACATACACAAACACAAACACAAACACAAACACAAACACACACACACACACGCACATGCACACACAAACACACAAACACACGCACACACACATAGTAGTAGTAGTAGTGGAGTGATGGTTGCTGTAGATGTAGTCCTATCTCTATGGTAAAAAAACTGCCTCCTCCAACATCACTGGACGGCCAGCTGCAGCTGTTGGCGCGTCCATTGCTGTGGTGATGGAGGAGAGGGACACAGCAGGCAGCAGCTGCACCTGTATATTGCCTTGTGGAGAGTCTCCCCACCCTCCTCTGTGAACTGTGCACAGGCCTGATGGGAGGCCATGCAGACAAACAGACCCCATGGAGGTGGAGATGAAAGTAAGGGCGGGACCGACACCGCAGCGTCCTGTGAGATCGGGGCGCATGGAGAGAGCTGCCTAACAGGAAATTGATGCCGGTACACTGGTTAGCTTCTTACACTCCCCCCCCCCTTCCGCACACACACACACACACGCACACACACACATATACACACACACTCACTCACTTGTCATTCTGAGCAGCTGATGTGCTGAAATTACCAGATGACCTTCAATCCAACGGTTTATATCAAAAATAGATGTTTTACAATTTCCAGATAAATCAATCAACCAGTTAGCAGCAGAATAAGAATCTAGGAGTGGAAGACATCTCCCTTATAGCATAGACGAGGTACCTCAGAGCTAAAGAGCAAGACTCTAGGAGGAGCTGAGCAGAGAGCAAGCCAAGGGATCAAACTAAGAGAGTCTTGGATCAATTGTAGAACTAAGCCTGAACATCATTATGGGGGGATCTCTTACTCTACCAATTAGAATAGCACATGAACGACAAAAAAAAAAAAGAATTTCCCAAAAACAGAAAGGCTGAGGTCCGTTTACTCAGTGAGGAACCTGTGGAGGGCAGACTGAACATATCTCTTTGTTAAATCTAATATTATGATGGGTAAATGACAATGAATCGTAACATACTGAATCACCTTCATTCAGTGGTCTAATAGACCTTCACTAGGGATATGAAGAGTAAGACTAAAATACTGTATTATTTTACATAATACATCAGGAAATAAGCATATTAGTTACACAACAAGAAGTCCTGTGGAACACATTAGTTCATTAGAACTCAGCAGCCATAATGACCTGAAACAGGGATCAGGTCACCTGTAATCCAGGGGCTCACGTCTACACTCTAACCATCCAGTCATTCTGCATCTAATCATTAACTCACTGATCAATCAATGCCAACTCTACTGATAGTTGTCATTTCTCCTCTAAAATCAAACATTACTTTATTATCACAAGTTATGACGTTAATAAAGCCTTATTTTCACATCACAGCCGATGTGCTTCTCGCCATGTATTTCTCTTGTGTGGTTCCTCTCTGAGATCTCCACATTACCCTCAGGAGAGTAAGCTTCCGAGAAAACCATTTCTTTTCGAGGGGATTGTTATGAATCTTGCCCGGTGCATTTCCCCCTTTTACAGGTAGCCGCTGTTTATTCCTCTGTTTACTTTTGGTGATTTAAAAGGGCCTGTGAGGCCATCAATCATGATGTAAAGGAGAGTGAAAATGCAGCCTGTCAGATTGTCTTTTCGGCTGAGTACCTACGCTCTCCGCTCCAGGAAAATGAGTTTCCTGGTTATATGTTGTTGTCTGGCCGTGGTTGAGAAATAAACACAAAAACACACCAGACCTGTCACCCAGACGTCTTCATATGATGCTGCTGTCACTGAATGCAGATAACGATGGTTAAAAATGTGCAATTAAATACAGAATAGGCCATGAGGATTTCAGGCATTTCAAATGTCTGACGGAAGACAGAAAGGCCTTTAGCGCTACCATCACGTCCCGATCGACAGCTAAGATCTTAACCTCTGAACAAAACAGACGCACACCTGGAGTTCAGTCGCTGAGTCACTCTGACCCTCCTCTCCCTCTCGGAGCTGGAGGGAGCCACATTTCTGAAGTGTGTGAAATGAGGTTTCAGGCACTCAAGGTTACACTGATTTTGCTTTGAAAGCGTTGAAACTGCCTTTTTTTTTTTCTTTTTCTTTTTCTTCCGTCCTCCACCTGCATTTGCCAGCATGTAGAAAATCGGCCCCACGCCTTCCCTTCATTTCTCCTGTATTGTACTGTTTCCCTTTGACTGCTCGCCTGCATTATGCAGTCCTCTCCTCCGTGCTCCCATGATAGATCCTTCCATCTCCATTGTTCCCTCTCAAGCACGCGGTGAGTGGCAATCAGGGGGAAAAAGTTTCGCTTTTGTTCTTGGTTAGATGCAAACTGCAAGATTTTTTTCTTAGTATTTCTCGTTATCCACTTATTTTGCGTTCCTAATGCACCCTACCTGGTTTGGTTTGCTGTCCAGTAGTCTCGTGGGGACTTTGAAATCATGGTCAAATCTGCCACGTGCAGAGGGGTTCCAGCTCACAGATGGTCAAGCGCACCACTGTATTGAATTATAAACAAGGCAAACCTGTTTGTTTGTGTGTGCAGTTTGATGGACTCTGTATTTGAACTTTTAAATCCTTTTCTTCACTGCTGTCCTTACTGTGGTGTGTCACCCTTAACAGCGGTTATTATCCGAAGATGAAATCTCCGTGTTTTGATCCCCGTCATCTGCGGTGTCCATGAACCCCCATTCTCTAAGTGCACAGACAGACACATTTCCACCTGACTACGCTAACCTGTCATCTGTCACACCCACACACAACCGTACACACACACACACACACACACACACACACACACACACACACACACACACACACACACACACACACACACACACACACACACACACACACACACACACACACACACACACACAGGAGGATAGAGAGAAACCTAATCAGCTTTCATAATCCAATAAGATGAATGTGAAAAGCTCGAAATGCTCGAGCAGCTACAATTTGTGATTCTTGTTTTTGATTTTTCTCCTTCCAGCCGGAGAACATAATGCCGTGTGGGAAGCTGCTCTAATTCTAAAATCAATGTGTAGGCTACCCAATTTGGCCCCCGCTCCTCTCAGGCAAGCGTGATAAGCCACTACAAAAATATCAATTTGCAGAATCCAATTTGCATCATGCACACATGTTATTAAATCTTATTAAATTCTCATCTGCATGTATGTCTCGGGTGGCAGCCAGTCGGTCACTACTGCTGCTGTTGACGGCTCATATTCACATACTCGGACTGCATTTTTTCCGCTTATTGCCATCTAATCTGGTCACATCCGGGTTTTGTACCCTGGAAAATGTCATGCACATGCACTGACCACAGGCTGCAGGTGGCCTTGTCAGTGTGAGGTGTAATTTACTGCCTCACTGCTGGTTCTGACATATGGAATGGCCCCGCAAGGTCAATCAGGACTCTGATCAATTGGAAAAGGTCAATCCCTCCCAATCCAACCTTCAGCTCTCTTTTATTATCACCCAGCAGATTCTCTTAGTGTCCAAGTCGATGTATTGGAGACCAAGAGTGTGCTCAAGGTTGGTAAACTTCTTCACTACAATCAAGGTAAGAATTGTATTTTTGGTACACATCTTGTGATTCTGGAGCCCAAGGCCATCTTTTACAAGTGTTTTTCCATGTTGCACAATCAAGGTAAGAAATGTATGTTTAGTATACATTTAGTGATTCTGGAGCCCAAGACCATCTTTTACTAGTGTTTTTCCATGTTGCCCAAGCAATGCTGGTCGGCCTTCATCCTCTGTCTCTTCGACTACCTTCTCTAACATGTTGTGTGTTATATCTCTCTAACATTTTGTGTGTTATATCTCTATAACATGATGTTGTGTGTTATATTAGTCTAATGTTTTGTGTATTACGTATATCTCTGTAATGTTCTGTATGTTATATTTCTCTAACGTTTTGTGTGTTATATCTCTCTAACGTTTTTGGTGTTATATCTCATTCTTTCCCTCTTTTATGATTTGCTACACTTTCATTAGGCAGTGGAACATTTCAGACATGCACACTCATGGGACACTTGAACTCTCTGTTCGTATCCTCCACACACACACACACACACACACACACACACACACACACACACACACATTGCTTCTTTCTTCTTGTGCCCAGCATTGCACTCCAAGGGGCATAATCTGCTGAGTAGTGCAAAGTGTTCAAATAATCATACGCTCCACTTCCCTTCATTTACACGGCCTAAAGCGGATCAATTTAAGGATTTCAGCATAGGTCTCAATCACCTGGTTAGTCATCTGTTTCAGGTGAACAGCAGGCTCCTTTTCAGTACATCCAGTTTATGTGAAACACAATATCCTGTTCTGCCATCTACTGGACAGTATTGTACAATGCATTGTCAAGGACGTTACAGTTTTTCTCAATTGTTTACAACCAAAAACTGAAACTTATGACACAATGACCACAACCTGTAACTCATGTGCCAACTCCCTAAACCAATTCTGCGGAACTATAAACACATTTTTCTGCTTTAGACTTCAAGATTTCTATTGTAAACCACACTTTCTTCAAAACACTACACACAATCCTTTATTATTTTGCACACTTCATCAATGCCAAATCTCCTTGTGTTCAGACAGAACACACTGCCATTCAAATGTCAAAACTTCCATTTCCAAGGCTGTTGGGCAATTTGGAATCAAAGCTTTAGCAATATAAGGGCCACAGGTGAGCACAGGTGAGTGTTGATGGCAACATTGAAGTGAGAGGTGATCAGAGAGGCACAGGAGTGAGAGTAACAGGAGGAGGAGGAGGAGGAAGAGGAAGATCAAGAAGGAGAGCCATTATCTCTGATGAGATTCGGGCCACTGTGGTCAACCATATGGTCAACCATGGTTTGACCATGCAGGAGGCTGGCCAGAGGGTTCAACCAAACATAAGCCGCTTCTCAGTTGCATCCATTTTCCGGACATTCAGAAGAGAGAATGGGTAAGAAACACTACTATGACAGGAAAACACTAGTTCCCTATCGCAGCTGGACTGCGATATAACAGATGGGACATGACGTTAGTCACGGTTCCAAATCGAAGCATTTATCCATTCACGCCTGAAAGGCTGCGATTCGTCCAAGTTCCCTCCTGAGCCCGCCCCCTCAGGAGCCTATAAATTCAGGAGCGCGGATTGAATCTTCCTCTTTGAAAACTTCGACCCGAAGTATCCAGTTCTGAGTATCCTTATCTACGCTCTTTGTTGTAAATCTTTGTGTGCTTTTTGCTCATTACGAGTTGGTGAGTTAATCGGGTTTTTTACCCTCACTAGCTCAGGGCGCTACAAGATTTCGACTGACTTAAAGTACTGAAGTAGAGTCGCTATCCTAGCTGGTTAGCTGGCTAAGTTTCTGACTAGCCTGCTAGCTTTTTGAGTCGCTATCCTAGCTGGTTAGCTGGCTAAGTTTCTGACTAGCCTGCTAGCTTTTTGCTAACCAACGTTTCAGTTGTGTGATAGTGTGCTTGTGAAACTAAAAACTTTCTTTTAATTTCAGAACATGTCCAGGCAATACCCCGATTGCGGACACGCAAGGGTAAAGGGCGACCGCCACCGCCGTTGCGTGACCTGCCTCGGCAGGCCCCACGCAGAGGCGGCTCTCTCGGGCGTCGACCCAGCCTGTGGCGTATGTGCTAGCCTCACGCTAGCCAAGGCTACAAAGCGCCTCGCGCTCTGGGAGCGCGTGGACGCTGGGAAAGCAGCGCCAGCTCCATCCGGAATAATTACCCCCGAAGGACTGTGCGCGCCTTCAGCCTCAGGTAGCATGGTAGCAGGCAGCCGCTTCACAGCCGCAGCCGCACATGCTAGCCTCTCCCCGTCGCCGTCGCCTGCCAGCCTGCTGGCCGCGGACCACGAGGCGGTGGAGCTACCTCCAGGCGGCGAAGACCAGCCCGCACCGGAGCTGGACTTCGGCCTGGATGACGAGAGTCTGCTGGACTTCTCGGACGAGCAGGGCTCGGACGAGGAGGACTTGCAGCTCAGTCTGGATGTTCGGCAGCGGGCAACCTCTCCCCCGGCCACATCCAGGACTCTGGGCCAGCAGCTTCCTCGGTCTCCCTCTCCCTCCCCCTCCCAGCGTGCAGGCCTCGCTGCTGGATGGGGAGTTTTACGCTGGCCCAGCCGTGCCAGCCCCCAGCGCCCTCCCCTTCTTTGCGGAGGTGCATGGGGAGCTGAAGACAACGTGGGCAACCCCCTACTCGGGCCGGGTTTTGCCTCCTACTTGCACCTCGACCAGGCCAAGGAGAGCGGTTACCTCTCCTTTCCGCCGGTTGAGGATGCAGTGGCGGGCTACCTCTCGCCCGCCTCCCCCACGATGCGCCTCGGCCAGAAGCCCCTCCCGCCCACGCGAGTGGCCAGGCACCAGGCGGCTCTGGCCGAGAAAGCCTATCTAGCAGCTGGGCAGGCTGCCTGTGCAACGAACACGGCAGCACTCCTACAGCGCTACTAGGCCAAGCTCCTGACGGAGCTGGCCTCGTCGTTGGGGGAAGGACACCAGGCGGTGGTGGAGCTCCGTCGGGCGACGGACCTGTCCCTCCGCCTCACGCGCTGCACTTCCCAGGCCCTGGGGAGGGTCATGGGAGCCTCTGTGGCCACAAGCGGAGCGGTTTCCGCTCGCCAGCTCCTCCGGCCAAGATGCCCACCCGGAGAGGCTGGCAGAAGCACCCCTTCCGCCCTGCCTCTCAGCCGCCCGCACAGCAGCAGCCAGCTGCGCGCCCGAACCAGGGCGCAGCCTAAGCCCCACGGCAGCATGCTGCTCGCCGGGGAAGGGCCAGGGCAGACCGCCGGCCACCTGATCTGAACAGTCGCCCGACAAAAAGACAGGGGGGAGCGGTGGAGTCCCCACCGCCTCCACAGAAATCTGCCCGTTGGTCTCATGCAAAATTCATGTCAAGCACGGTAAGCAGGTTCCCATTCAGACAATCAGATCAGCTATATGTGTGCTTTGGTGCACGTGCAAAAGTGATGGTAATTAGTTTTATACCATATATTGAAGATTCAGTCTTAGGTTTGATCAGTCAGGATTCAGGTTTATTCTTGAAGAATGGCGGCCGACCATTTGTGAGACAGAGACTTTCAGATCCATCCTCCCTCACAGAACTTCACCTCAGTATATCTGACTTATTCCTTGAGGAACAGTCTGTTAAATACACTATATCTAAGGGGTGTCACCGTCTATTCAAATGGGCCATGCATGCAGGGTTCTTTGTCTCGACCTGGGGGGGGGGGGGGTGATATTCTAGTATCACACCTCCCTACCCAGGTCAGAGACAAAGAATATTCACCAAGCAAAGTCCACTTATGGCTAGTTAAATCCAAATAAAAGTAACAATTATGACTAGGTATAATATCATTGACTTATTGACTATGGCATATTCTTATGACCTTTGCTGGTCCCTTCATTCCCCCTTTTTAAGACTGTATGTCTTAAACATCAGATCATTTAACTATTTTCTTTTTCTTGAGTGAGTGGCTTTGTTCAGTCTTTGTCTCATAAATGTGGCATTCTCTCACGAGGGAAGGCGAAACCCATGTTACAGAGTGCCCCACGCTTTTTCGCCAATTGTGTGGACCTCTGTTTTAGGGACAAATTCCTTCCCGATGTTATGTCAACATAACCATCCTATTTTAGCCGTGAGAGCAGAGAAATATAACAGAAGTAATACATATATGTACATGTTACCCATTCGGAAAATGCAGTTTACAAGCGGTGAGAACACAGAACAAACTTAATTACACATCTTAACTCTAAGGTAAACTAAGCTAAAAATGAAATGTTAGGATTAAACAATAGTACAGAAGATAACGGATTATGGGAGATACATTATAGTGTCACAACATCTTAAAACATTTCCTTTCTGGTTACTGAGGGGTACATGACATGGAGCATTACTTTACGGTTGATACGGTTAAGTGTGTGTCTCTGTGTGTGTGACTCCAGAATGTGTGAGTGTCTTTGATGGTGATGGTAATCGTTCCCGATTTTTCCGTGGTCCCTTGGAGTTGATCGTCTATGATGGTTGAAGGTGTGATGTTTTGTTCAAACAGTCCTGCGGGTTCCAGAGGTGTTGATCTGGGTTAATGGCTGAGGGTGTTGGCTTTGGTCTGAGCCTGTCCTCCTTTCCACGTCCTGGCCAGATGCTACATGGCGTTTGTTTGAAGTTCAAATGATTCTGCTGTTCCTTCATCTGTTGATTTTCTGGAATGGTCCCCCTTTCGACACCTTGGCGAGAAGCTGCTTCCTTTTTTGTCATCGCTATTCTCCATATTCCTAAAAACTGTCTGTAACGAGATCTCAGAAAAAGATAATACAGGCCAACATCTCCATGAGGCAGGAAGCCTGTTAGCATACTCAACACATCAGACAATAGACATTTGGTATTGGGTGTGAAAGACGGCAGACAGCTTAATCTCAGACAAAAGCAGGTTTGCTTAAATCTCACAAGAGACATCACATCATCCTGTTATCTGCAAGGTTTGGGCATTTAAAAACCACAGACCCATACTAACCAAATAAAGAACTGAGAGTGGGGATTTTGAAAGAAGTTGAATGTTTGAAAGAAATGGAATGATTGAAAGAAAGAAAACGTTTTTAAATCTCCTTCAATTCAAACAATTTCACTTAAAGACAAAGTCAGTGGTCAAATGTAGGTTAAACAGTCCTGTAAGTTCATTCATTCATTCATACGACGGCTGGCCAGCCTACAGGCATACACACACATTCATTCGCTTGTTCAGGAGACAGGTGTGTCCATCCCTAAGAGAAAGGAATCAATCTGTTTACAGAGTTACAGTTAGTTAGTTAGTTACAAAATTATCTCATAAAATCCATTTTTATCCAGATTCCAATGGCACTTGAATGCCAAACCATTTAAGGCAGTCCTTAATTAATTCAGTGCTCCTGGATCATTTGATGAAGTCAGAAATTCAGCAGCTAAACCTGTTTTGAGAAAAAACACATTTTGCAGTTATCATCTTATTAAGGTCAATTCTCTCTGAAGCTCAACACCTCCCCCTTTTGATCTAACAGCAGTCGTCTGCTGCTGTGAGATCACGTACGGTTTCCGGAAAAAAAAACCATCTTATTTTCCATGTACCTTAAACCCATACACTAAGGATGAAGACTTTGTTCCGTTATATATATATATGCTTACAATTATTCGTAATTGTAACACTTCATACACTGATTTTAACTTGGGTTAAGAAAATCAATGTGTAGGCACAAAAATGTTTAAAGTCTCCACTCCTGCTACCAGGCTAGGGTCTGATCACTTCAGCGTAATGGGCCATTCAGGGTCACAGGCGCGGCTGTACCTGAAGTGTGAATTAAGTGGTATGCGTGAGAGCTGTCTGTAACTATTGTGTGAACAGACACAATCTATTTAGCAGTCTAACATCTGACTTTATCAAAAGCATTGTGAAATCTGGATTTAAAGGAATCTTATGTCTTGAATCATGACTGGTCAAATCCAAGAACTGAATCTCCACAATTTAATGTAAACAATGTACAAATTAACTTATAATAATTTCTAAATTCAAATATTTAAATAAACCACTGTAGATCCTTTTTCCAAACACCCGTTATGACCACAAAACACTTCTATTCTCTTGGGAATAATAGCGGCAAAACTAGATTTGTGGAACAAATGTACAACCCCAGCTCAGACTGTGTTGCACCAGATGCCCGTGAAGACTTTTTTAGAGCCTGAATGGAACTTTTAGTAAGTCCGTGGAGTGTCTTTCAGAACAGGGGAGAATTACTCCAATTTCTGGCAGAACACTCGAATATGGAGCTTCAAGGAAGCTCGAATTTGTCTATCTCCACACAGGGGGTTGCCTGTTGGAAATGACTAAAATCTATGGCCTAAATTTTCCCAAGATTAGGTAAACTTAAAGATGCTGAAGATCTTTTCAAACACACCCGTTATGACCACAAACACTTCAATTCTCTTGGGATTAAATATCTGAGCGGTAAGTAAAACAATAGAGTATATCACAAGCACAGCTCAGACTGCCTCGGACCAATACCCAAAAACTTCGATGTGTCAACTTCTAAGACAAGCACCGTGTGTGTCAACTTCTAAGACATCACAATAAAAATAAAAGTAAAATAACATAAGATTTCTGTTCTTAGACAGGACTCTACTTCCTATATTTCCCAAAATTAGGTAAGTGTACTTACCAAAGTGTTGTGTCAACCCGGGGTGAAGAGACATCTTACAGCAAACTCGAATACTTACCAAAGTGTTGTGTCAAACCGGGGTGAAAAGGCATCTTACAGCAAACTCGAATCAGCAAATACAAGAGCGTATCTTTCGGTGAGGACCTCCATCTGATGGTAATTAGTTTTATACCATATATTGAAGATTCAGTCTTAGGTTTGATCAGTCAGGATTCAGGTTTATTCTTGAAGAATGGCGGCCGACCATTTGTGAGACAGAGACTTTCAGATCCATCCTCCCTCACAGAACTTCACCTCAGTATATCTGACTTATTCCTTGAGGAACAGTCTGTTAAATACACTATATCTAAGGGGTGTCACCGTCTATTCAAATGGGCCATGCATGCAGGGTTCTTTGTCTCGACCTGGGGGGGGGGGGGGGGGGGGGAGATTCTAGTATCACACCTCCCTACCCAGGTCAGAGACAAAGAATATTCACCAAGCAAAGTCCACTTATGGCTAGTTAAATCCAAATAAAAGTAACAATTATGACTAGGTATAATATCATTGACTTATTGACTATGGCATATTCTTATGACCTTTGCTGGTCCCTTCAAAAGGCAGACCTCTATCAAAACCGAGCCTCTCCTGTTGGATAGTAGAGGCTATCGTGTTGTCTTATAAGAGTTTGTCTTTAGATCCCCCGGAGAAGTTGCATGCGCACTCTACGCGGGGGGTCTCTTCTTCCTGGGCCTTACTGAAAGGAGTCTCAGTGGAAGAAATTTGTAAAGCTGCAAGCTGGAGTTCTCTCCACACTTTCATTAGATTCTATATGTTAGATGTGGCTGAACCTAGTTTTTTACAAGGTGTTCTACAGGCAGGCGATCTGTGAATCCCCTGGCCTGAGAACGATATACTGATGTATGTGTTCATTAGCGTCTACGTGTTACATTGCGAATTAACCATTCTAGGGTTGTTTTCCTACAGGCGAGGGATCACTGATCCCTGTCGCCTATGTATAAAGGATGTGCCCTATAATGTTCACCACCAGCTGCTGTATGAACCTCTAGGAGGGCAAAAGCAATGTGTAAAGTTGGTGTGTGTGATTGGCTGCCACTGTATTATCACGCGGGAATATATACGGTCCCATCTGTTATCTGTCCAGCTGCGATAGGGAACGTCTCGTTTACTTACGTAACCTCGGTTCCCTAAGCAGCGACCAGATATTACAAAAGTTGCGTGTACAGTGTTGCCCTTGGTTTGATACTTCTACGCTCAGTTTTCTTTCCAAGGAAGATTCAATCCGCGCTCCTGAATTTATAGGCTCCTGAGGGGGCGGGTTCAGGAGGGAGCTTGGACGAAACGCAGCCTTTCAGGCGTGAATGGATAAATGCTTCGATTTGGAACCGTGACTAACGTCATGTCCCATCTGTTATATCTGTTCCCTGCTTAGGGAACCGAGGTTACGTAAGTAACCGAGGCGTTTGAATGCCTTATCAGGAGCATAGTATTTTACATTGTACTGTATTTGTAAAAGTGCAACCACTGATGACCAAGACATATTCCTAAACATCAATACAGTGGCCTAGCCACAGTGGACCATGTTCTAAGGTGGAACACCTTGAGAATGAAGCAAGTGTACAGGGTGCCTTTTGACAGAAACTCCGACAGAGTCAAACAATTATGCTATGACTATGTGCAAGTAAGTCATATACAGTGCCCTCCACAATTATTGGCACCCCTAGTGAATATGAGCAAAACAGGCTATAAAAAAATATGTCTTTGCTGTTTATCCTCTTGGTCTTTCACTCAAAATATTCACAAAAATCTTACCTTTTCATTGAAGCAAAATTATTGAAAGAAAAAAAAACTGTTGACATTAAATAAATATTTTTCCCCAAAACATGTGTGCCACAATTATTGGCACCCCTAGAAAAATCTTATAATTAAGATCTAACTGAAGTATATTTCCAGTCATGTTTTACATTTTTAAGTTCACCTGTTTGATAAGGAACTCTTAAGAGGTCAACCATGACTTCCTGTTCCACTGGCAAACAAATATGAGGTGACACAGGCCAAATTCCATTAGTCATTCATCACTATGGGAAAGACCCAAGAACACAGTGACAATGTGCGACGGAAAGTTGTGGAGCTGCACAAATCAAGAAATGGACACAAGTAAATCTCTAAAGAGTTGAAAATACCCATTTCCACTATCATGGAAATAATTAAGTAGTTTAAAGCGACAGGAGATGTTAAGAATCAGCCTGGAAGAGGACCTATCTGTAAATTGACCCCACGCACCGTGAGGAGGATGGTTCGACTGGCAAAAGAATCTCCAAGGATCACAGCTGGAGAATTGCAGAGGTAAATTGAGTCTTGGGTTCAGAAAGTCTCCAGAACTACCATCAGACGCCACCTCCATCACCACAAATTGTTTTGGAGGGTTGCCAGAAAAAAGCCTCTGCTGTCAATCAACAACAAACTAAAGAGCCTACAGTTTGCCAAATGTAAGTCAGACTTTCAATGGGACCGAGTTATATGGTCAGATGAGACCAAAATAAAGCTTTTTGGCAACAAACATCAAAGGTGGGTTTGGCGTAGACAGAAAGATAGCCATACAGAAGAGACCCCCATACCCAATGTGAAGTATGGTGGCGGATCTTTGATGTTGTGGGGCTGTTTTTCTTCCAAAGGCCCTCGACATCTTGTTAGGAGACATGGTATCATGAACTCCATCAAATACCAGCAGATATTAAATGAAAACCTAACAGCCCCCTCTAGGAAGCTTAAAATGGGCCGTGGTTGGACCTTCCAGCAGGACAATGATCCGAAGCACACCTCAAAATCAACACAAAAATTGTTCACCGACCACGGAATAAAGGTTTTGCCATGGCCATCACAGTCCCCCGACCTAAACCCCATAGAAAATCTGGCGGAAGAGCTGAAGCCGAGTATACAAGCGTTGACCTAAGAATCTGAAGGATCTGGAGAGATACTGTATGTAGGAATGGTCTCAGATCCCGTGCCATGTGTTCACCAACCTCATCACACATTATAGGAGAAGACTCAGAGCTATTATCTTGGCAAAGGGAGGCTGCACAAAACATTAAATTAAGGGGTGCCAATAATTGTGGCACACATGTTTTGGGGGAAAATATTTATTTAATGTCAACAGTTTTTTTTTTCTTTCAATAGTTTTACTTCAATGAAAAGGTAAGATTTTTGTGAATATTTTGAGTGAAAGACCAAGAGGATAAACAGCAAAGACATATTTTTTTATAGCCTGTTTTGCTCATATTCACTAGGGGTGCCAATAATTGTGGAGGGCACTGTACATTTCCACAACTGATTGCGTCCTATCAGCACTGACACATTACTATACTGTATTGTAATCCAATCCAATGTTATTTTCAAGTGTTTCACAACACTGTGTAGGTCTATTTCTGATACAATATTGTCAATATTGTCTTGAGCTAGAGAGTTTTTTTGTCCTTTTTTATTTAACATTTTCCTTTCTTTTTTTGTTGACTGTACTGGCCTATATCCTATTGTTTGTTCTGTGCAAATCATTTACACATTCAGTTGTGTTTGCTGTGATGTATAGGCTACAGCACTTTTGGAAAAAATAAAGAAATATTTTTGTTGTTACTGTATATTTGTGTGTTGTTTTATATTTGAGTAAAAACATTATACAGTTATATTTTACTACAGGAGTAAGCGTACAGTAACACTGAACATGAAAAGGCATAATGCTCATCATAAGGCCTTCATACTGGTGTTTTCCCATTCATAGTAGTGTTTTCCATTTAGCACATCAGTGTTCAATCGATGCTTAGAAATGTCTACTCATATGATTTACATTTACATTTACATTTAGTCATTTAGCAGACGCTTTTGTCCAAAGCGACGTACAAGGGAGAGAATAGTCAAGCTACGAGCAATAGAACCTGGTGTAACAATAAATAAATACTACTTTACATAAGAAATATAACAAAATTAAATAAAAAGGAAAAAAAGAAGTGCAGAAATGTAACTGCTGTAATTGCAAGTTACGCACTAGTCAAAGTGCCAGTTAGGACGGGAAGTGCTCTCTGAAGAGTTGGGTCTTCAAAAGCTTCTTAAAGGTAGAGAGGGACGCCCCTGCTCTGGTAGTGCTGGGTAGTTCATTCCACCAACGTGGAACTACAAATGAGAAAAGTCTGGACTGCCGTACTTGCACAGACGGCAGTGCCAAACGACGCTCACTAGAAGAGCGCAGCATCCTGGGTGTAACATTTGCCCTTACAAGAGCATTTAGGTAGGTGGGAGCAGAACCCTCAAGCACTCTGTAGGCAAGCATAAGTGACTTGAACTTAATGCGAGCAGCTACAGGCAGCCAGTGGAGGTCAATGAGTAGCGGGGTGACATGTGCCCTCTTCGGTTGGTTGAACACCAGACGCGCCGCCGCGTTCTGGATCATTTGTAGTGGTTTCACCACGCAAGCCGGCAGGCCCGTTAGGAGGGCGTTGCAGTAATCAAGGCGGGAATTCACCAAGGTTTGCACCAGCAGCTGGGTGGCATACTGGGTTAGGTACGGCCTGATTTTGCGGATGTTGAATAGCGCAAAGCGGCAGGACCTAGAGACAGAGGCAATATGGTCTGTGAGAGTCAGTTGGTCATCAATAATGACCCCGAGGTTTTCTTGCTGTTTTGGATGGAACAAGAGACAAGGAGTCAATATTGATGCTGATGTTGTGGTGGATGGCCTGTTTGGCTGGAAAGACCATCAGTTCCGTTTTGGCCAGGTTCAGCTGAAGGTGATGGTTTTTCATCCATGTGGATATATCAGCAAGACAGTCCGAGATCCGCGCCGAGACAATGGTGTCCTCAGGAGGGAAAGACAGAAACAGTTGAGTATCATCGGCATAGCAATGATAGGAAAAACCATGCAAGCGGATGATAGGGCCCAGCGAAGTGGTGTAAATGGCAAAGAGAAGTGGTCCCATCACCGAGCCTTGGGGCACCCCTGTGGTAAGGTGGTGAGGTACAGACAGCTGACCTTGCCATGACACATTGAACGAGCGCCCAGTGAGGTACGATTCAGGAGTGCGCCTTGCCAGAAATGCCCATACTTGACAGTATGGACAGAAGGATGCGGTGGTTGACTGTATCAAACGCAGCTGATAAATCAAGCAGGACGAGAGCTGAGGATTGAGCTGCTGCTCTAGCTGTTTTTAAGGCCTCTGTCACAAATGGTCTGTGTGTGTCATTTGAAAACAAAATACCCTTTTGAGGTGACATAACATTGTTTTGAAAGCAAAGTAGCATTTTGCAGGAGATGTAAAGGGTTTTGCATTTTGTGTGAGTTGTTTTGGAATGTGTTTAGAGTTTTGAGAAAAATTAGGCATGCTTTAAAAAAATTTGTGTAAGCAATTGAGAAAAACTGTAAAACCAACTGATGTACAGTACATACCTCAGAAAAACAGATGTTTAGCACCCCCGTGTGCCTTCAGTGTGCAAAGGGAGTCTCTTACTCACAGACATATGCATATGTATGGCAGGATGGGGATCTTTGGATTGTAAAAACACAGATGGCCCTCTAGTTGCAATTACTCATTAGGTGGGGGTTAGTTGTTGTTAGATTGTGTCTCTAACAACACTCCAGAACTGCATTGTTCCATTTGGTTGGTCCTGCTGGTGTTCTTATCTCTATCACCTGTCTCTGGGTCTCCTGTGCTTTTCCATGCAAGGGTTAAACTAAGGGAAGGGAAATGGATTTACAGTTTTTCTTGATTGTTTAAGCACGATTTTGATGGTTTTGTTTTGTTTTTCAAAACACTACACACAATTAGCACAACCACACACCCAATTAGCAAAACACCTCAGATCCTTTGCAAAATGAAACATTCTTGTATAAACTATACACTAATTTATCAAAACCATATTTTGTTACCATATGAAACACACATGTTGCATATGACTGAATTCTGTTTGTACCAGTTACACACTGCTGTTGCAAACCTAAAACACTTTTAGCAGTTCTTCTTCTCAGTGATTAGAGTAGTGTAAGTGAAGTACAGACAAAGTGCAAATATACAATAAATTCACGAAACACTACACAAGACCAATGCTGCAGACTGATGAAAATATAATTTAATTCTCTCCATGTACCCATGTATCAGTCAACATGGAGAATCACAACAAAACATGTCCCAGTTTTCATGCTGCTAGTAGTGTGCATACCACTGTAAACTCAGCAAATATCAGACAAACGTAAAATTATGTATCCAGGTTACAATTCCATAAAAAGAAAGAGGAAAAAAAAGATCAGAACAAAACTGAAAATACAGTACGGATAAAGTTGTTTCATTTTAACCTGATTTTTAGGATGTGTGCCAGTGTTGACTGATTATTGAAAATGGCATGGTCACCGATAATGTTGGCTTGAATTTCTCTGAGCCTGATAGCATTATTGGCCAAAAGCATGTTTATGATCTTTCTCTCTTGTTCTTGCGTGAATATGGGCCCCCGTCCTCCTTTCAAGTTTATTTGATACATTTCTTATCACTATCGCTCGGTCGATAGGTCAAAGCCTCAGTCTGATATTTCCCGGCATGACCTCACTCTCGGTTAGTAAGTAGTTACTATCATAATATGTCATATTTTATACCTAATCTTACTTTGATGCTTAAGTAAGTGTCCAATTTGATTTCTTTATTGTTTTTACAAAGATCCAAAACACAAGACACTCTTGACAGCGAAAGTTCCAAAACACAGAGGATACTTCAAACGGCAGCGAAAATCCGAAAACACAGAAGGTTGTGGTAAAAGGCAAAAAGGCAAAAACAAAGAAGGCTACTTAAGGAAGCACACTTCCAAAATGCGGCTGAGAACTGCAACACCAAACAATTCTAATACATGAGACTTTGAGACTGAAAACTCAATGACGTACACACTTGCCTTGTAGTAGTGACTAACATTGCAGCAAAAAGCAAGTGCAAAAAAGCAGGCACTTAATCCCGGCAAACAAAGTACAGTGGCTACTAAGGAATAAGGAACAGGTGAGAACACACAATGGGAAACAGGTGAGGGCACACAAAGAAAACAAAGACACATGTGAACACAAATAACAAGTCCGTAACAATGTCTATGAAGGTAGCTTAAGCATATTCACTTAGTTAAGTTAGTATTTATATGTTGTGTATATTTTGTGAATCTTTAGCCTTAATGGCCTCACATCATTACCACTTTTTATTGGATTTATTCTCCTTAGGTGAGGGAAGGATAAGGGTTAGATGACGGTTAACAACTACTATTACAGTATCATGTCTTGTCATATTTGAACAACTACTATCATATTATCATGTCTCGTCATATTTTATGCCTAATCTCACTTTGATGCTTAAGTAAGGGGGTGACGGAGTCCTACAAAGCTGTTGTCTGAACTGGAGAACAACATTAAATAAGACCCAAGGCAGGTTTCTAATGCTGCATGAAAACAAGTCGTCTCTTCTCCATCACTACATTGGCATCACTGTTTCATATCATCTCATGTATTAAAATATCATGTCTTGTCATATTTTATGCCTAAACTTACTTGATCCTTGATGAATATCAAGGACTTTATCCTTCCCATTGTGCACACTTTGTTCATAATGGATTGTGTATGTGCAGTCATTATAGTATGACCTCACATGATTACAGTTCTAATATGCTTCTAGCCCTTGATCCACTGTAGTTGTTGAGATGCAGCCAGGGAAGCATTTTCACTGAGGGCAATCATGCAATCAAAACAGATTAATTAATTTCAACATGAATCTTAATTTCATTCAGTGGAACATCAGTACCAGTTTAAATGCATCAAGGCATGAAGTGCTTTTACGTAATATAATGCAGTTATTTTTAGTTTATCAGCTGGATTCATTCTTTACCAAAAAAGATATGTTCATTCTAAAAAAACTTATCTTATTGTGATAGGCTGTTATAGGGCCCAGTTGTGTCTATTGTACTGCCAGACTAAAAAAGAGAATAACATCAAAGTAAGTAATTAAGTAAGACTTTATTTATATAGCACATTTCATACAAGAGTTGCAGTTCAAAGTGCTTTACATAAAACCAATAAAAACAAGCAGCAAGAGCAATGCATGGAGTAAAAAAATTATCAACATCGTATCAGAACCTGATGTTCTGATAGGCTTCTTGGATTGCTATAATCATGATAAAAGTAATACAAGTAATAAAACCCTGGACATTCAGACATTAGTAGATGTTTCGGAGCAGATCCAGCATCATCTCCTGAAAAGTAGACCTGATGTGTAGAGGGAGGTTGTTCCAACCATTTGGAGTCACTATGACAACAGCCCTGCTGGCATTGGAATTTCAGATTTGGAACAGTGAAAATGACCTCAGAGGTATGCAAGGGATATAATCGCAGGGTATATGCCAGGGCTATCTTGTGAGCTAACTTTAAGATTTGGTAAGCAGACTCAACCAGTATGAAGCATCTCGGTCTTGGCAATGCATACTGTGGGAATTAGCTACACTGCCAATCTGTATTTTTAGTTTGTCTTTGGCCAAAGCATGCACTATATATTTGGAAAACCTGTTTGGTTAGTGTGTTGTGTACTATGATATCACAGCACAAAAAATACATTGCAAACCTATGTTCAGGCATTGTTTATGCGAGTTTAAAGGGCTTAGGTTCTTGATTGTGTCTTGATTTTGTTCTTGATTGCTTCATCTGTAACGAAGCGGGAGATAATTGTAGGAGACCATGAGTGTGAGCAAGACCACCGTAAATGAAGAAAAGGGAGGCAGAGACGATGTTTCAGAAGTCATTCCCCAGCATTCAGAAATACTTGGTGGGGTCGGAGCGGTCACACATCTGGACGTGGATGTGCAATGTTATATCCCGGTAGACCCTCTGCATGGGGAGAAGTGTGCCGATCCTCTGGCCCTTCTTAAAGGAGCCTCTGTATCTGTCAGGCCTCATGTAGAACAGCTTGAAGCACAGACCTTTGAGGAACACAAACTCATCCAACTATGAACCAAGACTACAGAACTCAGATCAGTTGAAGGTGAACATGTTAAAAATCAAATGGACAGTCTGCAAATATGTGCACAACAATTTGGTATTACTGGCTTTTTTAGATCGATGTATTAAGTTAATGTCTTAAGTAGCAAGATGGAGACAAAATGCTTATTTTCCAATGCATGTAATAATAGAATATATAAAGTAATTGTTTCCCATTTTCATTGCTACTATTATTGCTGCTATTATTTATTTATGTTATGCTATTAATTATGTATCGCTCTTCAGCATCTTATCAATTCTATGAGAGAGAATGAACACGCCCAACCTCCACCGCTGAGATTAACACCATCATTGATGAGCTTCTCTGGAATGGCAGGTCTGCCATACGGAAAAGCTTTGCCATTCAACTTTACATCAAATGGTGCGTACACTGTAGCTCCATCATTGCACACAATATCAAGGCCCTTGTGTGTCCCATGTGTTCTATACAAAAGAATATAAATACTTATGCATACATATTTGTGGTTCACAATGCCTATTCAGAAAACTTTGCCTGCACTAAATACATTTTAATGGTTGTTGCATTAATGAGGACAATACATATTCAATAGTAAAGATGCCCATAGGCAAAAGGAAGCAGACAACTTTCTCTCTCTCTCTCTCTCTCTCACTCTCTTTCTCTCTGTATGTCTTTTTCTCTCTCTGTATGTCAGGGGGTGGCAAGTAACTTGGGCCGCGGGCCAGTATTTTTCCTCGCCACTAGGTGGCGGGCCAAAGTCTGGGTTACTGCCTATTTAGACGCTGCGATAGGTGCCCCTAACGTGAACTCTCAACAACAAGGCCTACATGGAGACTGGATAGGTCTACTAAAAATAACTAATGATAATGAACCATGTGAATGAGCCCATTGGTGGTCTGTTTGAACTTAGCCCCCTCTAACTTAGCCCCCTCTGTCAATATAGCCTCGCCTATTGTGAATAATAGCAATGATGGACTTCTTTCAACATTGAGCCTCCTAATTAGACCTAGGCTACTACTTGGAGTATATCTCAGGCTACATTTATTTCGAAATAGTTAGTTGACGCACCTCCTTACAATGTAACAATGTTTATTGTTTGAGGAAAATAGCGTGCGGAGAGAAGTTAGCAAAGAATTAGCTGGGAACGATGTCTTTGTCAAAAAGTCTTAAGAGGAAAGTTGACAACCAAAACAGAGCCTATAAAGAAGAATGGAGAGACAATTTTGCGTTCATCTTACCCGGTTTCACTAATGGAAAGCCGAAGTTGTCGCGGTTTGCAAAACATAAACCTATGTTTTTTTATATCTAATTGATCTAGTTTTTTTCATATCTTGTTGCAACACTTGTGTCGGTCTAAAGTTCAGTTAAAGACGACTGATGAAATTAAGAATGCAAATCATGGTGCCCTGGTGTTCTCTCTCATTTCTGCTAAACATCAACTTGCTTAATTCGTGAGCCTGTCGACAGGGGAAAAAAAAACTTGGCTACGATCGGAATAATCTGATGGGCCAAAAAAAATCGCCCCAGGGCCTCCTGTTGCCGACCCTTGCTGTAAGTCTTTTTCTATCTCTCTGTCTTCCTCTCTTCCTCTCTCTCTCTCTCTCTCTCTATCTCTCTCTCTGTATGTCTTTCTCTATCTCTCTCTCTCTCTCTCTCTGTATGTCTCTCTCTATCTCTTCTTTTACCGTTTCGCTCCATAACCTCCACAGCCCGTAAAATCACAGCCTCTCTTCTTATTTGTAGGGTTCCCACTGCAGAGGGCACCAAACTTCACCAGCGAAAGCTCTGTTGGTCAAACAAAACAACTCCTTAACCTTCACTAAGCATTATGTATCAAAGTAGATTTTCTCTGTGTGTGTATGTGTGTGCTGTCCCATTCACTAAGCACTGTGTATCTATGTAGGTTTTCTCTGTGTGTGTGTATGTGCTGTCCAATTCACTAAGCACTGTGTATCTATGTAGGTTTTCTCTGTGTGTGTATGCGCGTGCTGTACCATGACTGGGTTCCTCCTGATGTCCAGAGAACTGGTCACTGCTGAGCACTGAACTGACCGGAAATGGCAGGAAGTAGATTAGAATTCATGCCCTATAAAAACATGTGATGAAATTAGAGTCTCTCGTGGTTGATGCAGCAATCAGTCTTTCTTCTAGTAAAGAGCAGTAATGAAGCATGTGGAACATACTCCAGATTCAGCCGTGTAGTTCTAAACCACAAGCATCTCAAACTCCAGCCATAAATACTGTTTAAGATACCTCCTAGGCTCTTAATGTAAATGAGCTAGACTTCTAATGCAAACAGGTCTGGCTACCTTTTGTTGTTCTGTATGATAATTAGTTCCTCTGACCCTCTGAGCCTGAGCTGGTTCTCAGTGGCCTACCCTCATTCCCATACTACTGTATAATTGGTGGCTGTCACTCACACCTCAGTTTGCTTCCTGACTCCAGGTGTCTGAGTGATGCCAGGGTGGGGACCTTTCCTTTGTTACCATGACCACCATTTGGAAGATTACAGTGACCACATGTTTGGTGGTCACAGTGGCTGCTTTGTCATGTTTCTCATATTTCTGCTTTGTCATGTTTCTCATATTCTCAGGCAGAATATTTTGTAATTCCTTACACTGGTTACCTCATTATAAAACAGCCTCCAGCACAATAAGATGCAGCCAGTAGTAATTAAGACTAATTTGCATCACCCTCTATAAGACTAATATGCGTTGCATCTCCCCTCTATAAGACTAATATGCATTTTGAAAAGAAGCAGCATTTTAGAAGGAATTTATAGCACACCGGTATCTTACGAGAGTAAGGGACTTACCAGCGGACACCAGCATAGCCAGCAAGATGGTCACCTTCATCCTTCTTTCTTCTTGCAGTGTTCCCAGTGAACGCACGCACGCACGCACACACACACACACACACACACACACACACACACACACAGTACAAAGGGCATGCAGAACAGCAGGGGCAACAGAAGGTAGGGAAGTAAAATAGGATACAAACATAAAACAAGTGACTTCTTTATTAGTGGTGAACATTGACTGAGACAGGTATCCATGAATTTAGGAAGAAGTGGTCATTAAATGCATTTTGTATCAAAGCAATGGAAAAGTATCCACAGTTTAGTTCACATATGTTACGATGTAGTTGTGCCACTAGGTGGCACTCTAACAATATGTTTTGTGTAGCCT
The DNA here is from genome assembly GCF_900700415.2 of Clupea harengus. Lineage (NCBI taxonomy): Eukaryota > Metazoa > Chordata > Actinopteri > Clupeiformes > Clupeidae > Clupea > Clupea harengus. The sequence goes on from NC_045171.1 coordinate 10,707,571, forward strand.
AAGGTATGCTGTAAAGGCTAGAGTAAGAGTTGGCTAGCACAAGGAGTTCGTACATAAGCTGTGTAATGGAAGTCGTAATGTGAAGCCTGGATTAAAGCTGTATCTTGATGACACTGCATCTGTATCAGAACATAAAACATGGTGTCAGAAGTCTGAACCAAGCGCCTGTGAAGAACCAAGGAAGCAAACGGTGAGACGATACAACCTAACTGAGCCTACGAGTTCACTGCTCACTTGTCGACGATAGAATCTCAGAATGGCCTATCATATCCCTGTCCCGGAGCCCATGGACATGAAGGGCGATGTGTATAACAACTGGACATTTTTCCGTGCGCAATGGGAAAACTATGAAGTTGCTACTGGCATTGACAAAAAGAACAACAAGATACGCCTGGCAACGCTACTTTCTGTAATGGGGAAAGAATGCCACCAACTGCAACGCCACTTACACATGCCGACAGCTGATCGTGACGACTCGAAAAAAGTTTTGGATGCCTTGCAAACGCACTTTGAGCCGACCAGAAATGTAATCTACGAAAGGTTTGTGTTTAATGACTGTAAACAGAGCCAATGTGAGACAGTGGATCAATTCATAGCCAAATTAAGAAAGCTGGCGGACACTTGTGATTTTGGAGAGTTAAGAGATGAATTAGTCCGTGATAGATTGGTTACAGGCACAAAGGATTTAGGCGCGCAAGCACGAATGCTGCGTGAACCGAAACTAACACTGAACAAAGCAATAGACATGTGCCGTGCAAGTGAACAAGCAAAAATTCAAATCAAGAAAATTAGCGGTGGGGAACAAGAGGCAGTGAATTACACCTCACGTGATAAAAGCAACAGTCATTACCAGCAGGGTCGGAAACAGACATATGTGTCAGAACATACAAAAAGAAAGCCACCCAACATCACCTGTCATTTCTGTGGGACAACACATGCCAAACAAAATTGCCCTGCATTTGGCGCAACATGTAAAGCATGTGGGAAGAGAAATCATTTTGCTCGGGTGTGTAAACAAGAACAACACAAAACACAGCTGAATCTGGTTGAAGACGAGCATGAGGCTGATGATGGAGAAAACCCAATGCTGTACCTGTCTCACATAAATTGCATTCAAGCCAACAAAAACAAGTGGTTCGTAAATCTGAAACTAGCCCCCAGAGACAACTCACTTCCCTATGACCTACAGCATGTCATCAAATGCCAACTAGACACAGGTTCCACCGTCAATGTGATTGGCTTTCGTGATCTCCAGTGCCTAGTGCAAGATGGCAACCCACCCTTATCTCAGAGCAAAACCACACTGAAATTGTACGATGGCACCCTGATAAAGCCAAAAGGGGAATGTGATCTCAAAGCAGAGCACAATGGTAAGACACACTTCCTGAGATTTCAAGTCATGGACACTTCTCAGACTCCCTTACTCTCAGCTGAGACCTGTCAGAGACTCAACTTACTTCAGGTTACCAGCAGCCAGGTGATACACAGCCTTGAAGCAAGTCAAGCCTTCAACGCAAGCACTCCAAACACAACAGAGGGGCTCATATCATATTATGATGATGTGTTCGATGGTTTGGGATGCCTACCAGGGAAGCTACACCTGAAGGTTGACCCCTCCGTCCGTCCTGTACAACAACTGCCCAGGAGAATCCCTATTCCCATCAAAGACAGAGTTACAAAGGCAATACTGGACATGGAAACAAGAGGAATCATCAAGAAAGTCACAGACCCAACACCTTGGATTAGCAACATTGTGGTTGTTGAAAAGACTGACAAGCTGCGCATCTGCATTGACCCCAGTGCGCTGAATAAAGCTCTTCTACGATCGCACTATCAAATGCCTACAATTGAAGAGATATTACCTGAAATATCAAAAGCAAAAATATTCTCAGTCTTGGATGCAAAAGATGGCTACTGGCAAATACGGTTGGATGAGGCAAGTAGCTATCTCACAACATTCTGGACACCACTAGGTCGATACAGATGGCTCAGAATGCCGTTTGGAATCAAGCCGGCAGCAGAAGAATATCAAAGGAGGCAGCACGAAGTCCTCCAGGGGCTCAAAGGAGTTTCTGTGATTGCTGATGACATCCTTGTCTACGGATGTGGAGACACAGCAGAGGAGGCGATGGATGATCACGACAAAAACTTGGCTGCCCTCCTGCAAAGGGCTAAAACAGTAAACTTAAAACTGAACAAAAGAAAACTCAGGCTGAAGCTACCCAGTGTAGCATATATGGGGCATTTGCTCACCACTGAAGGCTTACGCCCTGATCCAGACAAAGTAGCAGCAATCCAAAATATGCAAACACCACATGATGTGAAGTCTCTCCAGCGGCTGCTTGGGTTCGTAAACTATCTCTCCAAATTCTTGCCCCACCTCTCTGACGTTTGTGAGCCACTCCGACGCCTAACAGACAAAGATGTGGAATGGGCTTGGCTCCCACAGCATGATGCAGCGATATGCAAAATCAAAGATCTCACTACTCGCCACCCTGTACTGAGATACTATGACCTTAATGAAGAAGTGACTCTGCAGTGTGATGCAAGTGAGACTGGCCTTGGAGCAGCCCTCTTGCAGAATGGACAGCCTGTAGCTTTTGCCTCGAGAACGCTGACCCCAACCGAGCAAAGGTACGCACAAATCGAGAAAGAATGCCTTGCGATTGTGTTTGGATGTGACAAATTTGACCAGTACCTCCATGGCAGAGACTTTATAACTGTTCACAGTGACCACAAGCCACTCGAAACCATATTCAAGAAACCTTTACTTATGGCACCAAAGAGACTTCAGAGGATGTTGCTCAGACTACAGAGGTACTCGATACGCCTGATATACAGACCTGGTAAAGAACTTCATGTAGCTGACTTCTTGTCCAGGACCCCACAGCCAAATTCCACACACTTGCAAATGCAGGCACCGTCCTCAGTGTATGCCTTAGGCCTGACATCAGGAGACTTAGAACAGGTCAACCACAGCAGCAACACAAACGTCACCACAAAGACATTGGAGGACATCAAGAAACATTCGGCTCAAGACCCTGTTGCCCAGGCCCTATGCACCCACATCAGCAAAGGTTGGCCAAATCACAGGCAAGCTGTCAGCCCTCCTCTTCATCCATTCTGGACATACAGGGAGGAACTTACTGTTGACGGCGGCCTGATCTTTAAAGGACAGAGAGTTTTCATCCCTGAGGCGTTACGCCCCATCTTCCTACAGAAGATCCACACCGGGCACTCAGGTATTGAGGCCAGCCACAGGAAGGCGCGTGAAGCAGTCTTTTGGCCGGGAATTGCCAATGATCTAAGAGTTTTCATTAACAGTTGCGCCACCTGCAATTCTTCCCTGGCAAAACAGCAGAAAGAAACTCTCATGCCACACCACATTCCTGCTGTTCCGTGGTTCAAAGTAGGCATAGATCTCTTCAGCATCAAGTCCTCCACATATCTCATCATGGTTGATTACTACTCCGACTACTGGGAGATCGATCACTTATCAGACTACACTTCATCCACAGTCATTGATGCATGCAAAAGGCAATTCAGCAGACACGGCATTCCTCACACTGTGTTCTCTGACAATGGCCCCCCCTTTAACAGCATGGAATTTCAACTGTTTGCTGAAGACTGGGACTTTAAGCATATGACGTCTTCCCCTTATCACAGCCAAAGCAATGGAAAAGTGGAATCTGCAGTGAAAATCGCCAAAACATTACTCAAAAAATGTGCCACGGATGGCGGGGACCCATGGAAGGCAGTGCTGGCATGGAGAAACACTCCAACTGAAGGTCTAGAAAGCTCGCCAGTCCAAAGACTCATGTCAAGGCGCACTCGTTCGGTCCTGCCTGTGCAAAGTGCCCTTCTGCAACCAAGAATCATGAAAGAGGTCATTGCAAAGAAACAAGCCAAAGAGACAAGAGTGAAATTGCACTATGACCTCAGTGCCCGCGACCTGCCCAGTATCACCCAAGGACAAACAGTAAGAGCCCTTATCCACCACAACAGCCAAGAAAAAAACTGGGTGCTCGGCATCTGCATTGATCAGCTCAGTGATCGTTCCTACATTGTCCTGGTCAATGGCAAGAAATACCGCAGGAACAGAAGAGACATTCGTCCAGTGCAGGAACAACTCAGGACAACATCATCTGACCATCAATCAACCATCGATGATGCCAGCTGGAACGCAGATGATGTCGCTGGTGCCCCTGCAAACACCATTCAACCTCAAGCTGATGACATCCCTCTACCCACCAACCCGACCCCACAACACACCAGAACCAGACAGACAATACAACGCCCAGCACGATATTCCAAAGACTTTGTTGTTTAAAAAAAAAAAAAAAAAGGGGGGGGGGGTGGTGGATGTATTGAACTGTGAAATTCCTAATCACAAGTAAATTCAAATGTTTTTGTTGTTCTCCAGGTCATGTTTAAGTTCATGCTAAACAAAGTTTATCACAGCAGTTTAAAGCTTTAGTGTATGCCTTTTGTTCATTATGTAAAGGGAGATGTTACGATGTAGTTGTGCCACTAGGTGGCACTCTAACAATATGTTTTGTGTAGCCTAAAGTATGCTGTAAAGGCTAGAGTAAGAGTTGGCTAGCACAAGGAGTTCGTACATAAGCTGTGTAATGGAAGTCGTAATGTGAAGCCTGGATTAAAGCTGTATCTTGATAACACTGCATCTGTATCAGAACATAAAACAACATAGTCTATTGATATGGTGAATGTGTGAAAATGATTGTGAAATACTGTATCCAAAGTGACTTACAACAGCATATTGCATTGCCCAGGAACTGAACCCAGGTCAACAACTTGTTAGTCAACAACACAAACCACAGATCACGTAATGCAAGTTTACCCCACTCTGGAATCTACAGTATTGTGACAGGCAAACTAACAGATCAAAAAAGTTTGCTCTTGGTGTCATGATAACAGCTTGCTTTGAAATGTTTGTGGACTATGGGGAATTTAACGGGTGGATAAGATGTGCTAAATATTTTTTTGTAAAGATTCAAAGCAAAGGAGATGTTATTTGTTATATATGTTAAGTTTAGTGTATATGTGAATTTCTTACAGTTTTTAACAAATGTTAACACACGTTTCTCAAAACATTAACGGCTTTCTCAAAACTGCACACAGAAAACTGAAAACCTCACACACAAAATGCTAAACCTGACACTCCCTTTGCAAGATAACTCTTTGCCATCAAATCTCTTAACTGTTCACAAAATAGAACTCGTGTTTTCATTTGGTACACACAGCCATATTTTCAAATGACACACACATACCATTCATTGAGTACACACAACTAAGCATTACACACAGAGAACAGTACAGTACTGTAAACTGGCCTGCTCAAGGCCCCCCCCCCCTTCACAAAAATGAATTAGGCATCACGCCTCCGGTTCCTGTCTGGCCAGAGGGCCTCATCCACATCACAGGCAACAGACCTGAATGTTTAGAGATTTGAATATTTGTGTGTTGCAGGTTGATGCTTTGAGATTTTACTTGAGAAGTGTGTGCAACAAGTAGCTTATTTGCTGTCTTGCTTTGTCTTGTGTTGCACTTGCTTGATGTTTGACTGTGTTAGGAAAGTTGTTGACTCACTAGTTTGTCATAGTGTCAAAGTAAGCACATTTCAAGAGGTTTCGTTTGGTTTAGCCGCTAGCATCTCGTTAGCGATTAGCAATTCCTCCATTGTGCTACTTAACACTGGAACGCTCCTTATGCAGGAGCACTTCACTCCCAGCCCTGTTGAATAGCCCCACCAAAGTAAACATCACCACTCTCACTCACTCACTCACTCACGCACTCACTCTCACACTCACTCACTCACTCTCTCTCACACTCACTCACTCACTCACTCATGCACTCACTCACTCACACACTCACTCACTCACTCACTCACTCTCAAACTCACTCACTCACTCTCACACTCACTCACTCGCTAACTCACTCTCACACCCACTCACGCTCACACTCACACTCACACTCACTCACTCTCACACTCACTCACTCACTCACTCACTCACACACTCTCATTTATTTAGGGAGGGGGTGGAAGGAGTGGACCTCAACCGATATTGGGAAGGGACAGCCCCCCCCCCCCCCACACACACACTATTTCTGACCCTAACCCTAAATTAAATCCATTTTCCTTCCCTTAGTTTAACCCTTGCATGGAAAAGCACAGGAGACCCAGAGCCCAGAGACAGGTGATACATTTACATTTACATTTAGTCATTTAGCAGAAGCTTTTGTCCAAAGCGACGTACAAGGGAGGTGATAGAGATAAGAACACCAGCAGGACCAACCAAATGGAACAATGCAGTTCTGGAGTGTTGTTAGAGACACAATCTAACAACAACTAACCCCCACCTAATGAGTAATTGCAACTACAAGGCCATCTGTGTTTTTACAATCCAAAGATCCCCATCCTGCCATACATATGCAAGGGAGACTCCCTTTGCACACTGAAGCCACACAGGGGGTGCTAAACATCTGTTTTTCTGAGGTATGTACTGTACAGTAGGTCAGTGGGTTTTAAAAAGAAACCGCACACACACACGCACACACACACGCACACACACACACACACACACACACACACACACACACACACACACACACACACACACACACACACACACACACACACACACACACACACACACACACACACACACATCATGAGCACACAGGCCTATTTATTGACTGAAAAACATTTAGCTGCACTCTATCTGTATCTTTTAGTCTTCTGTGAAATGTTGCTGCTTTATTTTGATCAGTTGCCTTTTGCATATACGAACAGCGCTACTTTGTCCTTGTAAAATGTCTCTTGACGTGTTGTAGGGTAAACAACATGGTCCATGGTCCATGACTGCTTTAAACTCACTGTCTCTTTCTGTCTGTCTCCCTTTGTCCATGATTGTGTCACTTATGTTGTGTCGTGGTCAACAAGGACACAAGGCTTGGTTTCACAAGTGTTGTCAAACGGAAGGGTTCAGCCCGAGGCTGTGTCCTGTTATGCCAAACAGCTTTCTTCATCCATATCTGGTTGGACTCACAAACTGATCATGTTATGCAAGTGCCCCCTTCAAATGAAAAAAAAAAAAATGTTCCGAGTCCCAATTGGAACATAAATAAAGTTGAGACCAACCGAAAATTAAGGTAGCTTAAGCATATTCACTTAGTTAAGTTAGTATTTATATGTTGTGTTTATATTGTGAATCTTTACATCATTACCACTTTTTAATGGATTTATTCATCTTAGGTGAGGGAAGGATAAGGGTTAGATGACGGTTAACAACTACTATTAAAATATCATGTCTTGTCATATTTTATGCCTAAACTTACTTGATCCTTGATGAATATCAAGGACTTTATCCTTCCCATTGTGCACACTTTGTTCATGATGGATCGTGTATGTGCAGTCATTATAGTATGACCTCACATGATTACAGTTCTAATATGCTTCTAGCCCCTGATCCACTGTAGTTGTTGAGATGCAGCCAGGGAAGCATTTTCACTGAGGGCAATCATGCAATCAAAACAGATTAATTCATTTCAACATGAATCTTAATTTCATTCAGTGGAACATCAGTACCAGTTTAAATGCATCAAGGCAAGCAGCAAGAGCAATGCATGGAGTAAAATAATGATCAACATCATATCAGAATCTGATGTTTTGATAGGCTTCTTGGATTGCTATAATCATGATAAAAGTAATAAAAATAATAAAACCCTTCTGCCTGCCCTGGTCTTGAGCTCAGTCGGAACCATAGTGTTGCTTCATAGATTCCACCTTTCCCTGTCAAATATTTTCCCTAGCTATGTCTCCCGAGCCCAAAGGCCTACAAGTGACCGGAGATAACTCTAAAGGGGATTAATAGGTCTTGAGAAAGGTCAAGTGGTTATCCGTGGAGGATGGGTTATTCATTATTCATTCTTTACCATAAAATATACTTTCATTCTAAAACAACTTACTGGAAATGCTGTTATAAGCAAAATGGGCCAATGCAAGGCCCAGTTGTGTCTCTGGTAATTCCTAAAATCCTAAGTATCCCCGCATGGGGCGCCGTTGGCTCCCGGGGGCAGGTTCGTGGAGGATGGGTTATTTTAGTGATGGCTATGGGAACCGTCTCCCCTGGCCCATTGCCCTGATTCGAGAATGTATTCAATGCTTACATGTTGTTTTTGAAATGTACAAATGTTTATAAAATGCTCAAAAGCAGTGGCTCCTGTTAGGCCCTGGACATTCAGACATTAGTAGATGTTTCGGAGCAGATCCAGCATCATCTCCTGAAAAGTAGACCTGATGTGTAGAGGGAGGTTGTTCCAACCATTTGGAGTCACTATGACAACAGCCCTGCTGGCGTTGGATTTTCAGATTTGGAACAGTGAAAATGACCTCAGAGGTATGCCAGGGGTTATGCCTGTCTATCAACAGAAAACCTTATGTGTGCAACATTTGTGCTTGGAATAAAAAGCATGGACAGACCAGTATGAGTGAGAAGGAAATGTACACTGACATTTTTATTAGCATTTAGTAGTAAAACCTGCAGGATCTGATATGTAATTAACAACGAAAAGAATGTTGTGGCAGAGGTACATGAAGAACAGTGGGTATGTACTTTTACACTATCAATGTGTCAATCTTTAGTAATGCAGTTGACAGATATCTACTAATATCGTCTTGCCTGATGCTGCATGTGTGCTGATCATTGTGATCCATAGACCATAGATTATTATCATGAGTCGGACGAGCTTAGGTTTTTGATTGCGTCTTGATTTTGTTCTTGATTGCTTCATCTGTAACGAAGCGGGAAATAATTGTAGGAGACCATGGGTGTGTGTGAGACCACCATAAAAGGAGAAAAAGAGAGGCAGAGGCGATGTTTAGAAGTCATTCCCCAGCATTCAGAAATACTTGGTGGGGTCGGAGCGGTCACACATCTGGACGTGGGTGTGCGATGTTATACCCCGGTAGACCTTCTGCATGGGGTGCAGTGTGCCGATCCTCTGGCCCTTCTTCAAGGAGCCTCTGTAACTGTCAGGCTTCACGTAGAACAGCTTGAAGCACAGACCTTTGAGGAACACAAACTCATCCAACTATGAACCAAGACTACAGAACTCAGATCAGTTGAAGGTGAACATGTTAAAAATCAAATGGACAGTCTGCAAATATGTGCACAACAATTTGGTATTACTGGCTTTTTTATGTCGATGTATTTAGTTCATGTCTTAAGCAGCAAGGGATTTAGATGGAGACAAACTGTATTTTCCAATTTATGAAATATATGAATATATAAAGTAATTGTTTCCCATTTTCATTGCTACTATTATTGCTGCTATTATTTATTTATGTTATGCTATGAGTTATTTATCGCTCTTCATCATCTTATCAATTCTATGAGAGAGAATGAACACGCCCAACCTCCACCGCTGAGATTAACGCCATCATTGATGAGCTTCTGGAGAGTGGAAGGGTTGCGATACGGAGCAGCTTTGCCATTCAACTTTACATCAAATGGTGCGTACACTGTAGCCCCGTCATTACACACAATATCAAGGCCCTTGTGTGTCCCATGTGTTCTATACAAAAGAATAGAAATACATATACATACATATGTGTGGTTAACAATGCCTATTCAGATAACTTTGCCTGCACTGAAACTGAACCAATGCATTTTAATGGTTGTTGCATTAATACAAAACATATTCAATGGTAAAGCAGACAACTTTCTCTCTTTTTTTTCTCTCTCTCTCTCTCTCTTTCTCTGTATGTATCTCTTCTTTTACCGTTTCGCTCCATAACCTCCACAGCCCTGAGAATCACAGCCTCTCTTCTTATTTGTAGGGTTCCCACTGCAGAGGGCACCAAACTTCACCAGCGAAAGCACTGTTGGTCAAACAAAACAACTCCTTAACATTCACCAAGCATTATGTATCAAAGTAGATTTTCTCTGTGTGTGTATGTGCGTGCTGTCCCATTCACCAAGCACTGTGTATCTATGTAGGTTTTGTCTGTGTGTGTATGTGTGTGCTGTCCCATTCACTAAGCACTGTGTATCTATGTAGGTTTTCTCTGTGTGTGTATGCGCGTGCTGTACCATGACTGGGTTCCTCCTGATGTCCGGAGAACTGGTCACTGCTGAGCACTGAAGAGACAGGAAATGGCAGGAAGTAGATTAAAATTCATGTCCTATAAAAAACATCTGTGATAAAATTAGTCTCTCGTGGTTGATGCAGCAATCAGTCTTTATTCCAGTAAAGAGCAGTAAAGAAGCATGTGGTGTTCACCACCAGTGGGAAAGGGCCTCTTCAGAGTTTTAAGAGCCTACTTAGGAGGTATCTTAAACAGTATTTATGGCTGGAGTTTGAGATACTTTTAGTTTGGGGAAATTAAGGTTGTAAATGAGCTAGACTTCTAATGCAAACAGGTCTGGCTACCTTTTGTTGTTCTGTATGATAATTAGTTCATCTGACCCTTTGACTGAGCTGGTTCTCAGTGGCCTACCCTCATTCCCTACTAAATTGGTGGCTGTCACTCACACCTCAGTTTGCAGTTTGTGTCTGAGCGATGCCAGGGTGGGGACCTTTGCTTTGTTACCATGACCACCATTTAGAAGATTACACTGACCACATGTTTGGTGGTCACAGTGGCTGTTTTGTCATGTTTCTCATATTTCTGCTTTGTCATGTTTCTCATATTTCTGCTTTGCCATGTTTCCTTACACTGGTTACCTCATTATAAAACAGCCTCCAGCACAATAAGATGCAGCCAGCAGTAATTAAGACTAATATGCATCATCGTCTTTAAGACTAATATGCATCTCCTCTATAAGACTAATATGCATCTCCCCTCTATAAGACTAATATGCATCCCCTCTATAAGACTAATATGCATCCCCTCTATAAGACTAATATGCATCTCCCCTCTATAAGACTAATATGCATCCCCTCTATAAGACTAATATGCATCCCCTCTATAAGACTAATATGCATCTCCCCTCTATAAGACTAATATTCGTCTCATCTCCCCTCTATAAGACTAATATGCATCCCCTCTATAAGACTAATATGCATCTCCTCTATAAGACTAATATGCATCTCCCCTCTATAAGACTAATATGCATCCCCTCTATAAGACTAATATGCATCCCCTCTATAAGACTAATATGCATCTCCCCTCTATAAGACTAATATTCGTCTCCCCTCTATAAGACTAATATTCGTCTCATCTCCCCTCTATAAGACTAATATGCATCTCCCCTCTATAAGACTAATATGCATCTCCTCTATAAGACTAATATTCGTCTCATCTCCCCTCTATAAGACTAATATGCATCTCCTCTATAAGACTAATATAAGTTGCATCTCCCCTCTATAAGACTAATATGCATTTTGAAAAGAAGCAGTATTTTGGAAGGAATTTATAGCGCACCGGTATCTACGGAGAGTAAGGGACTTACCAGCGGACACCAGCATAGCCAGCAAGATGGTCACCTTCATCCTTCTTTCTTCTTGCAGTGTTCCCAGTGATCTGCCAAAATGAAGCTGTGTGACTATTATGTGTGCTTTGATCTTAGCATCTGAGGGTTTTTATAACATGTAGACAGCAAGAGGGCTCTGATGAAATGTACCGCCCTTGTGTACACACACACACACACACACACACACACACACACACACACACACACACACACACACACACACACACACACACACACACACACACACACACACACACACGCACACACACGCACACACGCGCACACACGCACACACACGCACACAGACACACACACACACACACGCGCGCGCGCGCGCGCACACACACACACACACACACACACACACAGTACAAAGGGCATGTAGAACAAGAGGGGCCACATAAGGTAGGGAAGTAAAATAGGATATAAACATAGAACAAGTGACTTCTTTATTAGTGGTGAACATTGACTGAGACAAGTATCCATGAATTTCGGAAGAAGTGGTCATTAAATGCATTTTGTATCAAAGCAATGGAAAAGTATCCACAGTTTAGTTCACATAGTCTATTGATATGGTGAATGTGTGAAAATGATTGTGAAATACTGTATCCAAAGTGACTTACAACAGCATATTGCATTGCCCAGGAACTGAACCCAGGTCAACAACTTGTTAGTCAACAACACAAACCACAGATCACGTAATGCAAGTTTACCCCACTCTGGAATCTACAGTATTGTGACAGGCAAACTAACAGATCAAAAAGGTTTGTTCTTGGTGTCATGATAACAGCTTGCTTTGAAATGTTTGTGGAATATGGGGAATTTAACGGGTGGATAAGATGTGCTAAAGATTTTTTTGTTGAGATTCAAAGCAAAGGAGATGTTATTTGTTATGTTATGTTATAGTGTATATGTGAATTTCCTAAACATTTATCAAGGCATCAACAAACAGGGCTGCAGGACGCCTCTAGTGGTACTCTCATGTATTACACTTCAAGTGGTAGTCTCATTTATTGTTGTTTCACTTACTATACAAGGAATGAAAAGTGTCTGCACACTGTCTTGTGCTATAGTATAGCACAGAAAATGTAGCATAGATCTGTCGTAAGGCATATAGCTGAATTTTATATTTACTGTATTTGTTTTGTATTACAATATGTACTGTTAGAGTGCAATGCAACACTAAACTATGCAAAAATAGAGGATACAGCAACACATAATATATGCATTTTGCAATGCTTCAAGTTGTTTGTATTTTTTAGTTCATTGTACATTGAGTAGTTTAATGAAAGAGAACATATGCTATAGTAATGGCAGTGTCAGTCACTTTTGGGGGGCTACGAAGTGCGAAGTGTTCGGGTGGTTGTAGTGCATTTTGCATGAAAGGTTAACTGATGTGCTCTGGTGTGTGTCTATAAAGCCAACTGTATGAAGAGTTTTGAGTGTGAAAATGAATGTAAAAAACTGTAAAAAACTTGTTTTCTATGAAGTTAAATATTGTGAGTGTCCTGTCAACATTATATATATAGCTTTACAGCAACGAAATTCAGTGACGTGAACAGAAATGTGCATAGTGTAAAATCAATATCTTTATTTGTTTTTGTTACAGCAGTATTATTACAAAACATTTGAGTGAAAACTCTAAAAACATAACCAGGCATTGGCATTTCCCATATCATCTTGAACACAGATGTCAAACAGCAAATTCCTCAGGCCTGTAGGCTTGTGTAGCTAAATGTCAATAAATCACTGAAGGGGGAACAGTGGTAGTTCTGCATTGAGAACCATGTGACCATTTCAACTGTCAGTTTCCCCATCAGCTGCATTCTCTGCCACATCTTCCTCAGGGTTGGTTTCTTCCTCTTTTACTGGCTGTGAGACAAACAAACGCACATTGTAATTTCAGATGTCATGCAACAGTTGAATACTATTACAATATGTGTGTGTGTGTGAGAGAGAGAGAGAGTGTGTGCGTGTGTGTGTGCGCGTGTGCGTGTGCGTTGTGTGTGTGTGTGTGTGTGCGTGTGTGTGTGCGCGTGTGCGTGTGGGTTGTGTGTGTGTGTGTGTGTGTGTGTGTGTGTGTGTGTGTGCGTGTGTGTGTGCGCGTGTGCATGTGCGTGTGCGTTGTGTGTGTGTGTGTGTGTGTGTGTGCGTGAGTAAATGTTCCATTCCATTCTCACACTATTATGTTGCATGTTGCTTCTACCTTGTTTCAGGGCCTTTCTCACCTTTCTATTCCTTGTTTTAAAAACATTTATTAAAATGTTACCACTGGACAATTAAAGGAAAATGAACAAGACATTTCAGTGTTCATCCAGACACGATCATCAGTTGTTAAGGTGGGACAAACACACACAAGCCTGGAGGTTCCGAGAAGTTCCAAAGGGTTCTCTCCAAGCGCAATACAACCCTATGTATCTGAAACCTATATGAACACATTAAGACAACATCCCTGTGTATCTGAAACCTATATGAACACATTAAGACAACATCCCTGTGTATCTGAAACCTATGAACCCATTAAGAAAATATCCCTGTGTATCTGACACCTATGAAGACATTAAGGCAACATCCCTGTTCATATGAAACCTATGAGACAACATCCCTGTGTATCTGAAACCTATGAACACATTAAGACAACATCTCTGTGTATCTGAAACATATGAACACATTAAGACAACATCCCTGTGTATCTGAAACCTATGAACACATTAAGACAACATCCCTGTGTATCTGAAACCTATGAACACATTAAGACAACATCCCTGTGTATCTGAAACCTATGAACACATTAAGACAACATCCCTGTGTATCTGAAACCTTTGCACACATTAAGACAACATCTCTGTGTATATTAAACCTATGAACACATTAAGTTAATAGTATAATGTATAATAGCATTTGGTCCACCCAGAGGTTTGGATTCCCAGACATCTCACAAGCAAGCTTGTATATGCGCTCAAGTGCAGTGACAATTGCAGAGACCTCTATAAGGGGAAACAAACAGCGGCTCAGTCGCTGCATGTCCCAACACATGAGCTATACGCCTCGGGACAGGTGTCGGGTCAGGCTACACACACCCACAACAAAATAAACTATGACGTGCTCAGCTGTGTTCATATCTCAGACAGGGAAGACAGGTAGTTTGAAAACGTCGTCAAGGAGACCATCCATGTCATCTTAGTGGAGCAGTCCTGAGGAGGGGGTCTGAGGAACCACCTCTTTATGGACAAGCCAGCGTGTTCCACCTCACAAGAGGGAGGAGGCGCACCACGGCGAGCTGTGGGGAACAACATCTTCTCTGGCTACTCATGCCATCTTTTCTGGCTACTCATGCCATCTTTTCTGGCTACTCATGCCATCTTTTCTGCCTACTCACGCCATCTTCTCTGGCAAGCACACTTCAGTGACATCACAAGTTGTCATGTGTCTTTGCCATCTCATGCCATGTGCTGATGATGTGACTTATTTTCTGTCACACCTTCACAACTGATGATGGTGTTTTGGATGAACACACCATGTTTTACCGTCTAGTATTTTTAATAAACGTTTTTAATTATTGTATTACCTGGATGTCTTAAAAATGAACTTACGTAGACATCTTACAACGCCTTGTTTACTCTGCCTTGCACCTTTCAATATTCCACTTCTGTGCCACAGCTGCTAACCATATCGGTCTTGCCAGTGTTCCAAACCACATTATAAAAACACCAGTGTTCCAAAATCTCACTTACTAACACCAGTGTTCCAAACCACACTTAATAACACCAGTCTTTGTTATTGCAATAAAGTACAGTATCGGTACCATCCATATTATACTATGTATATTTCATTTCATGCTGCATTGTTATTCTTGTTAATTCATATGATATCTGTATCTCTGGATTTGGTCTTCAATGTTGTCACTATGGATACTGTTATTTCAGCGGAGGTAGCCAGACTGTTGTATGCCTACCAGCTTCCTCTGCTTCCTGTCAGTTGACTGTGCCCTCTCCCTGGCCTCCCGTCCCTGTCTTCTTCCCTAGTCATATTCTGTGCCAACTTCACCCTACTAGCATAGAGGAGGCTGTCCACATGTCTTCTTCTTCAAAAGACTCCTTTTCATTGTTACTCTCTTCAGTCCTCAATCACAAGATGTCATTTCTTGATATAACAGTATCAGAAACTGTTTTTCAGATCAGAACTAAACGAATCAATTCTTTTTATTTGAGGATTAGCCACTACTATTAGCCACTGTACCATCTTGGAGGCTCTGTTTGTCTCTTACAGTGGTTTGCTCGGACATGTTAGGACAAGATATTTTGACAAGATATTTTGCCTGAAACCGGTATGTGTGTGTGGGTGTGTGTGTGTGTGTGCGTGTGTGTGTGTGTGTGTGTGTGTGTGTGTGTGTGTGTGTGCGTGTGTGTGTGTGTGTGTGTGTGTGTGTGTGTGTGTGTGTGCGTGTGTGTGTGTGTGTGTGCGTGTGTGTGTGTGTGTGTGTGTGCGTGTGTGTGAGTGTGTATGTGTGCGTATGCGTGTGTGTGTGTGTGTGTGTGTGTGTGAGAGTGTGTGTATGAGCAAGGCATTCATATTTGCATCCCTGTAATACATTAGTATGTGATACTAGTGTGTTTTACCGTGCTTTTAGAAGACGTTTCTGACAGAGGCTCGATAGTTTCATTCTCGGTCTTCTCAGTTTGCCGGGCTCTTCCGTAGGCCCTCACCAGCTGCCTGCCCAACCAAAGGGTTGTGGTCACCAGAGCCAGCAGAGTAATGATACTACTGACAACTACCACAGTAGGGATGTCTGTAGATGGAGGGAATATTTGCAAAAACACATGCAAATTATGAATACTGGAACATCTATTTAGAGCATGTGAATTCCATATGAGTGTACTCCAGAAGGCTTTTTCCCATCACTTAAGTAAACAAATCATTGAAAAGGGACACAACAGAACAAAACATTTTAAACAAATATCCACCCTACAAAGTAATTTCCTTATAAGGTCCTATTCCCCAATTAGACTGCACAAAGTGCTTTGTGTTCTCATCAGCTAAAGGGTTCAGGAATCTTGTTAGTCTTCTAAAGGGTGTATGCAGCTGTATACCTCAGTGGTGCTGTACTTTCAGCCCAGTCTCGTCTAAAGGGTGTATGCACCTGTACTTTCAGCCCAGTCTCGTCTAAAGGGTTTATGCACCTGTACTTTCAGCCCAGTCTCGTCTGAAGGGTTTATGCAGCTGTACTGACAGCACAGAGGCTCACAGATGAGCACCAGGAAAAGGGCTCTCCTACCATCATTCAGGACTTTTGTTGAATCTGAAGGGTCCATGGCGCCAGCAGGTTTGGAACACACAGTGGAAGAGCACAGTACCGTTACACACCTGTGGCAGAAGTTAGGAAAACAAATCATCATTCACAGGTGATAAGCTGATAACATACGCTATCATAATTAACCCTGTAAACAGCACTTTAGAATAAAGGATTTTCCACATCAATGTTGTATGCTGACATGTCCTGTTTGTTTAAGATTGTATCTCTACGCTGACTATTTCCATGGAAGACTCATTTTGTACGCCTACCTATCTCTCATGCATTGAAATACTATTCTGTTCTGACATGTCTATTATGCTTGTTTGTATGCCAGATTGAAAAGAGGAAGCAGGATGGTTTTCAGCTTGTGTGGTTGTAGTCTGCAAATTTCACTGAACTTTGTGTGAGCACTCTACTCAGTAGTTCACTCCTGCAGTGCGTGCACATGTCCACTAGATGTCAGGTTAGTCCAGCACAAGACTAAGCAAAGGTCAAGATGCCAAGTTAAAATTCCAAATTCTATCTTTGGTAAAGTATTCAGGCTTGTGATTAATCAAAATGATTCAAACTTTGAAAGAGACTTTCTATCTTTCCTGCATTGGACGAGTGTCTGTTTTGTTATTGTTACCATTGTGGAACCTCACGCTCAGTGCCAAGACGAGACTTGGAAGCTGCATCTAGTCTCTAGCTTATCTTCCTTTGTACAGCTTTGCTGAAGTGCATGTTGTTTTCACTGATCAATTTAAAAAAACAGAACAGGAAAAAGTACACTCACAGAATCCTAATTAGCACCCACTTGTCCAAGAAGAAATGCTACCAGATGGCTCTAGTCTCAGCCTAAGTGCATTAAGTGTCCATTTCAGATCTGATGTTCATTAGGAGAAGGAGAAGCTCCTCCAACCACACTTTTATGGAAGACATGAGTGCTCAACATGCTCACACTAACAAACCCACATGAGATATTACCACCAACGTATTATCTCCAACACAACCGCACTCACAAAGACTTCCAGGAATCTAGCCGATGCCAAGAGAGACGTCGCTGACAGAATCTAGTCCAAAGTTTAATATATGGGATTCATGACAGAATGAGAGTCTGTTTTGTTCTTGTTACCATTGTTACCAATGACAGACCCTTAGTTCAAGAATACCATCTCTTTGTTTACGATATTAGATTTTCCCAGATATGGTGGTGGAGGGAACAGCATATTTATGTAAATATATACATCTTATATGCAACACAATTCCCCTTTGTGGAATAGCTGTGTCTTCCAAAAAAATAGATCATTAGCATTAGCTATAAGCTATTTGTGGTATACAGACTCACCCTATGACTGGAACATATTTCCATTTTATTTTTCCAACAATATTTTTTCTGTTGCACCACCCAAATAAACAGGAATTTGAAATGAATAACTCACCCAGAGGCAGAGGCGGGAGATATTCCTGGCTTCGGCTTACTCAACTGACATCTAGTCTTGCCAGGAGTGTCACTCAACCTCGCCCCCCCCCCCCCCCCAGCTGCTGTGTCATGATGTTCCTTATCTTCTCACACATGGAGTTGAAAAGGCGGTTGTATAAGTTGCATGGAAGTGCTTGATTAAACTCTCGCAGTGGGTGTTTTTTTTTTCAGCTCCAAACAAGCACAAACTGCGAGCACCTAAATTAAATTAATTTGTTTTGTTCATTTGATCTCATTACTTTTTATAAGCTCTTCTTCTTTCATAACCTCTTTTTCTTTTATAAGCTATTCTATGCTCATAATTATTCTCGGACCCTGAGATCTGGCCTAGGCCTACTTATTACAGACCATTTTTATTTTGATTAAACTGTTTGTTTAGTTGCTTGTTTTTTTGTGTACCTTGACCCTGATTAACTTTGAATGTGCGGTGTGGAAAATAACCTGTGAGGATGCATTTTCACTTTGACAACTCATCACCCTTCTTTTCCCTTTCTCCATGTATGTTTTTGCTCTTGGCAGTGGTGTAAGGAACATTATCTGAACTTCTGTGCCATGCTGGTGCGTGGTCGTGGTTTCCCGGCCGTAATCTACCTAACTGATGCAGATCAGCAATGTACTGTGAAGGTCACGGTGGTGAAAAACAGACATGAAACAAATGATTAGCCTCTCACAAATCAAGCAATAGTATTGAGAGCAGCCGCTCGTTAAACTGCCTGCCAGAGACTTGGAGCGATCTAGTCCCCTACCCTACACATTGATATGATTGATTGATTGATCAAATATGATTGGTCAACATGGTGTGGAAATTGTTTAGACTTGTGAGAGACTATAGCCTTGAGACAAAGGCATAAACTCTGCAGGCAAAAGCAAAAGAAAATGTTTTTTGATTCTGATCAATTGGTGAATGACCTGAAAGCAAAAGGTCATGACCACTTCTGTAAACGAACAAGCCACTCGAAATAAACACTGTGTGCTTAGCAAGACTTGTAATCCACTGGATTGTCGTGGTGGAAAAAAAAGGGCACGGTAAATCTGTTCTGCTAATACGCAATCCAGGTATAGCAAGTTTGTCAAACTGTAAATTAGATCAATTGTATTCTTCATGAGAACATTTTTTGTCATTCCTTTAGATTTCACTAAATGGCGGCATTACACATTGCTGTAGCAAGATAAAAACAAGAACACTGTCTATGTACTGTATATTGTGAGAGTAAATTAATTTGCCGTTGTTCTGTCTTCTCATTGCGTGATCCTCAAAAATACTCCAACACTGAATAATATTGAAATATTGATACTGAAATATCTTTTTGCACTACAATTTGTTTCTCTTTTTCCTACCCTTTTTCTCCATTCTCCAGTATTTCATTTATTTATTCTCTAAGTTGAACGGACACTGAGCACAAAGAATTTCATTACTGATAAATGCTGTTTATGAGTAAATGATAATAAACTTGAACTTGAACTTGAACTTGAACTACAAACCACATGTGTTTTTATAGAATCTTCACATCTCTATACAGAGTCAGAGTTCTGGCCTGCAGGGCTCCACTTGCCCTGGGTCACAGCGTCGGCCGTAAGGAATGCCGCTGGTTGAACTGATAGTCACAGCTGTAGACCTCTGGGAAGGAATTATCACTCGGGAATTTTCAAGGGTCTAGATCTACAGAAGGTGTTCAGGACTGACAACATGACAATACAGATGTATGGTTTTCAAGGGAAGACTAGAAGTCTTTGATAGCATTCATATCGACATTTTAAGGACATTTTTGCTGCGTACGTTCTGTCAGTAAGACATGCAGAAATAAGCCAAATTACCTCCCATGTTTTATATGGTCTTTACAATCACACCAATGTGGACCTTTAATGCCACGACTTCACACGTTAACCGCATAACACAATAGATATAACAGATGTCTTTTCTTATAGCCATTCCGAGTGAAATGGAGATTATATTCTTATATCACTTCCGGTTCCGGTTTGCAGAGCTTTAGCAAGGAGGATAAATGCATGTTAACACCAAAAGGTAAATGGCGCTGTATTTTGTCTCCTGTCGACCTCTGGTTCTTCCATCTGGAGAGGGCAGTCACTGGGCAGCACTTGCAGTCACATATACACTACTTGCGAAGCTTGCAATGCCCCAGTAGCAGTTTCTAGTCACCCCGATCCCGCACCCCTGCAATCAGGCGATATTCCCCTTCAACGTGGTGGCCTCAGGAATAACTATCACCTGGCCCGAGGTGGACAGCAGCGTCACCTTGGACCGAGATGACCCAGAGGTCGAGCACGTGTCCTGCTTGCTGGAGGTGGCATGCAGCTTGGGCTTCCTGCAGAACAGCATCTGCTGCGCCTTCTCCCGGAAGTCCTCAGACACGTAGTAGAAGATGAAGGGGTCCAGGCAGCTGTTGAAGGTGCTGAGTGCCAACATTACCATGTAGGGGACGTAGAGGTTGTCCTCGCCCGCCTTATCCGCACTCACCATGTTGGAGTAGTGCGAGAGCAGTAGCACGTTGCTGGGCAACAGACACACCAGGAACACCACTATCGTCAGCACGGTGACACGCATGGCGTGGTTGTAGCGCCGGCCAGCCTTGACCAGCATGTGCAGGATGCAGCCGTAGCAGAACACCACCACCAGCAGTGGCAGCAGAAAGCAAATGGTGAACAGGCTTGCGAAGTAGGGCAGGAAGAAGCTGCCCTGTTTGTCCAGGGGCAGCACATCGTGGCAGGTGGTGATGTTGAGGTTTGTTGGTCTGTAGGTCTGTTGAGTGGCCAGCAGGGGCGCCATGGCAGCCAAGACCACCGCCCATGCTGCTATGCACATGTAGACGGAGAAGCGGTAGCTACGCAGTGCCCGCCCTCCAATCGGGTGCACCAGTGCCAGGTAGCGGTCGAAGGAGATCAGTGCCAGGCTCAGCACCGAGCCGTACGTGTTCCCGTAGAAGACGGCTATCACCAGGCGACACAGGGGCTCGCCCAGCATCCAGTTGTTGCCATGGAAGTGGTAGGCGATGCGGAAGGGCAGCACCACCAGCAGTAGCAGGTCACAGGTGGTCAGGTTGATGAGCAGGATGGTGGATGGCTGCTTCTTGGTGCGGAAGAGCAGCACCCACAGGGCCACCAGGTTGGAGGGGAGGCCCACCACGAAGGCCACGAGGTAGAGGATGGGCAGCAGCACCGTCGTGTCATTGGCCTGGATCTGGCCAATAGCAGCCGGGCTCAATCTGTGGCATTTGTCCATTCCCAAGCTGCGCAACCCTACAGCATAGGTAATCAGAAGAGATCAGCTTTATTGTCATTTTCATGTACACATGTTGTCATACAAACAGGGGAATGAAGAGAATGAAATGATGTTTTCAAGGACCACAGTGCAACACAGAACATTAAAAACCCACAATAAATACAATTCAAAAGTGCATTTGATTTAGGCCTTAACGATATCCAAAACACTGTACATATTTTGTATGTATATATATACACACTATACAAATTGTAGTAGAAAAACTCAAACACTTCCTACAACCCATAATCCTAATGTTACAACCTGGAGAGTGTGGATGCAGATCTCGCAGCCAGTTCCCTTGCGGTAATGCAAAGGCGCAGATTAAGCTGCGGTCGCAATGTTAGTAAATGAGGCCCTCAGTGGCAGTAGCAGCAGCAATTCAGACCAATAGTTGTGCAGGTGGGTGTGTTGAGTGGGGTATGGAACTATATGTGCAGTGAGGTAATCAAAGTGGACTGAGAGGAGAGCATGAACCAGATGACCTCTGTGATCATGTTAAAGTGTCTCCTGTCCTGCCATTATCCCGCTTGTTGGGCGTGTGTGCTAATGCATCCTTTGGAATATCCACAATCTGATTTGAGTTGTTGATTCTTTCCTGTAATGTTCATAATCTATAATTTGTGACTAATGAATGCAATCATTCACATTAATGGGAAGCAATGACCAAACTAGACCATTTCTCCAAGAAAGTGTCATTGCTCAGCAGAAGCAGAAATGCATGAATCAGACGTCGGAGTAAAAGCAGTGCACAGGAAAAAGTGACAGAATTTTGTTGAACAAACTATGCAAGAACCCACACGGGGGTCCAGGCACTGGGCTCTGTAAAGCGCCTTGAGGGAATTCTATTGTTTTGGCGCTATATAAATAAAATTTAATTGAAGTGAACATATATCGATAGAGACATCTCTATAGTGATAATTCCATTACCATAGTCACTCAACATCAGTCAGCATCTCCTCTGCAAGGACACATTTATCACATAAATGCAAAATCTTTGTGTCTCCAAAACACAAATGATTTTTGTAAATCAATATATTTTATGTAGGTATGAGAGCTATCTGTTGGTGTACTCTTGTACATTCTGTTATAAATGCACATATGGTTTGAAGACGATGAACACAGTATTATTACAGGGAAACTGTGCCAGGTAAACAGAGTTGGTAGTGAGCTAAAGCCATCTCCTTCGCTTTCTTAATGTTTCTATCATAGTATTATTGCTGCACACTTTTTGCAATAAGATGCTGCTTATATCCTAATCGTATTATATTCTAAGATTATCAGCCGCTACATGCTTTTGTGTTTACAGGAGTCATAGCTTTTTCCTCATCTCTATCATCCAAAATGAATAGCGTAGCCCAACAGAGCATATTCAGTTTGTCACTGCATACATTTAAAAGAAAGTGTTTTGTAGTTGCCTGTTTTCAATATTTTGCTGACTTATTGCCATGGCTTTCAATGGATTTATTGTCATTCCTGGGCCTCATTAGTTAGCTAGCTGTTGTACTTATAGTTATACTACCAAATATCAGCCAACATATTGGCATAGTCTCCACTACCATAGCTAACCATAAATATGTTCTTTGGCATGCTTGTAAATGATGGAGATTGACACCATGGACGGTACATGCCACTTTACTGAAGCATTCCAGTTCACACACAGCATATAGACCTCCTACGTACAATAGTACCAGCCAATCACAAGGGAACAAGATTAGACAACACAATTAGACAGTAACTGGTAGCTGTTTATGCTACATCCCCCCCGACTGCATACACATTTTCAACATGAAACAACATGAAACACAAGAACAGTAGCCCCTTACGAGTGTGACACTCAATGTCAATACTATTATGAACTCCTAAGTGTTTCACTTCAACTAGTCAGAGGTCCACTTGCAAAGGTTCACTTGCAGCCAGTAGGAGCTGAATACTTCTATAAGGCTGTGGTTCTGCTTGAGGGTTCCTTCCTGATTAACAGGGAGTTTTTTCTTGCCTCTGTCACTGTTGTGGTTGCTCTAAGGGGGTCCAGGCACTGGGCTCTGTGAAGCGGCTTGAGACAATTGTTTTGTTTTGGCACTTTATAAATCAAATTGAATTGAATTTTTTTTTCATGATTATTAAGTAAAGTGTTTACTCGTACTCTTACTTTGCTCATGACAGAACATTTGACAAAGGTTGGCCCATTGCACACTAAACAGCGTGAGTGCTGCTATATTTCCAGTTGTTCAGGCACAGCCACAATACAACATGGAGTGGTAAAGTACTGACTTAGGCAGCAGGTTCTGTTTTTGGCCGGGGGCATAGGGTCTCAGCTTCATTTACTCATAAAAAAACACACTCAGACTGTTAATGTATGTTTTGTTTTAATTAGATGTAGGCATTCATCAGCAGCATAAATACCCTGTCCCCCTCTCTGTTAGTATTGAGGGAGAGGAGAGACTATACTGCCAACACATGTTTTTCCAGTTTCCTGTGGAATGTTTTCCAGTACCTCTCCACAGTGCTCCTTAGCTCTCTCCCTACCTACTGTTCTGCTGAAAAGAAAACAGCCTTATTTGGAATGACTAGCTTTCTGATCTGTCAGAAGCATGTAAACAAAGACAGAGAGATAGACCAGGGCTTTTTCAGAAGCGTGGTGGAATGAGGATCTGATTTCGCATTGCACAAAAAACAATCACACAGAGAACGACTGGCACAAACAGCGAGTACAGTGAAACTGCTTGTACAGGGTTTGAAATGACAGTAAAAAGGCTGCTTAAGAAAACTTACATGGTTCACATGGGTCCGACTCGTTTGAAGAAGTGAATTGAAATTGAAGTGCGGCGAAGAAGAGTGAGAGTGAGAGTGAGTAACACTGAGCCATAACTTCTTCTTGTCACACAGCAGACTCTTGAGTAAGAGACAGGTGAGTCTATCCACTTCTCCCAGGAGCTTCGGTGTTTAAACTCCCGGTTTGAGTTCTCTCTCTCTCTCTTTCTCTCTCTTCCTCTCTCTCTCCTTCTCTTGCTCGCCCCTGTGATTCTTACCGTTGGAAACTCTGCTTGTCTGAGTTTCACTCTGAAGCCCACGCAGGTATTTCTGAGGTTCAAAATCAACAGTTAGGTTCAAAGGGCTCCTGCCTTTCCTTTCTGCTTCCGTCAGAGAATGTACACATCAGTCACAGTTTAGGGAGTATTTTTGTCTCTCTTGGCTTTCCTCCTTATCCATATCAAGTCCAAGAAACTCCCCTACTTGCTTTGTTTCACATAAACTTAACAATTGTGAGCTCTGATCTCTCTCTCTCACATGCACACTCACACACCCTCTCACTCACTCATCATCTCCCTTTATATAACTGTGGGTCTCTATTGTCTCACTCTGTGGTGGTGGTGGTGGTGGATGTGTGTGTGTGTGTGTGTGTGTGATCGAGTGAGTATGTGTCAGTCGATGTGGGAGTATACTTCTCACATTTCCCATCAGACTGTGATGTCACAGATGAAAGTCACAAGACAGCCAAATGTTTAACCAAACCGACGCCTAAAACAGGCTTGAAGGCTTAAACGTGTTGGAACTTCGTGGGACCGAAGAATGCTTCAGAGTAGTAAATATTGTGAAAAATATGATTAATCTGACTCCAAGAAATTATTAAATGACCTCCAGTATTACCAATCATAAGCTAATGGCACAGTATGTTACGAATGGTGGGTGTTGTGCAGAACTCAATCGCACGACTCAGCACAGGGGTAGATTCAGAAGAATAAACGTTTACTAGCAGGGTTCGGTACACAGGTAGGCAGTCCAAAAGTAGGCAAACAAATCCAAACAGGGAATAGGCAGGAGAACAGTTGTAGGGCAGGCAGAGGTCAGAAGCACGAGTAATCACTTGAACAAGGCGGAAGCGCTAAACGCTAGGAACACACGAGGAGCAGTGGAAAAACAAGGAACATACCATGAAACACAATCTTACGACGACACAACGAGGAACAAGAAAACAAGGACTATATATACACACAGGCAACAGATAACGAGGGACAGGTGAGAACAATCAAGGCGGGGCAGACAAGGACACAGGTGGACTAAACAAGGGGAATTAACAGGACACAGGTGAACCCAATGACACACACAACCCGGGAGATTGGGAACAGGTGAGGGGTGGAGACACGGACAACAACAAGAGGGCACATGGCACAGACAAACAAACACAGGGAAAGCACATGGCGGGAACAAGGAAGCACGAGGACTAGACACGGGAACAAACATGCGACCACACAAGGGAGACAAACACAGAAATTAGACATGGACAGAACACAGACCTTACAGTACCCCCCCTCTAAGGGCCGGATTCCAGACGGCCCTAAACACAAACAGATCAAATCCACCTAGGGTGGGTGGAGGGGGTCCAGAGCAAGGCAGGCGGGCAGACCGGACCAGACAGCCCAAAAACTCACAAACAGAACAAATCCACCTAGGGTGGGTGGAGGGGGTCCAGAGCAAGGCAGGCGGGCAGACCGGACCAGACAGCCCAAAAACACACAAACAAACAGATCAAATCCACCTAGGGTGGGTGGAGGGGGTCCAGAGCAAGGCAGGCGGGCAGGCCGGGCCAGACAGAAGGCTGGAAAGAAGGGTCTGGTGGCTGACCGGGTGGACGGCCAAGCAAGGGCAGAATGTCTGGTGGCTGGCCGTGTGGGTGGCCAAACCGGGGCAGAGTCTTTGGCGGCCGACCGGGTGGATGGCCAAACAGAGGCAGAGTCTTTGACGACCGACCGGGTGGATGACCAAACAGGGGCAGAGTCTTTGGCGACCGGCCGGGTGGGTGGCCAAACAGGGGCAGAGTCTTTGGCGACCGGCCAGGTGGGTGGCCAAACAGGGGCAGAGTCTTTGGCGACCGGCCAAACAGACCAACAATAAACACAACAACAACCCTAACAACAAATAGATGCCAGCGATATCGATTGGTGTTTGGGGTTGCAGGGCCAGTGGCTGGGGTAGACGTGGCACCTGGACTCGCTGGTTCATTAGGGCTGGCGGCACCGAACCCTGGGTCTGCTGCAGCTGGGACAGGGAACCCAGGAACACTGGAGACAGGGTCCGGAGCACCTGGGGCCGGCGCATGGACGCCTGGAACCGGCGCAAGGACACCTTGGACAGGAACGCCGGAGACGCTCGGGACCGGGACGCCTGAGGCGCTCGGGACAGGGGAGCCTGGGACGCTCGGGACCGGGGCGCCTGAGACGCTCGGGACAGGGGAGCCTGGGACGCTCGGGACAGGGGAGCCTGGGACGCTCGGGACAGGGGAGCCTGGGACGCTCGGGACAGGGGAGCCTGGGACGCTCGGGACAGGGGAGCCTGGGACAGGGGCGCCTGGGACGCTCGGGACAGGGGCGCCTGGGACGCTCGGGACAGGGGCGCCTGGGACGCTGGGGACAGGGGCGCCTGGGACGCTGGGGACAGGGGCGCCTGGGGCGCTCGGGACAGGGGCGCCTGGGGCGCTCGGGACAGGGGCGCTCGGGACTGGGGTGCTCGGGACAGGGGCGCTCGGGACGCTGGGGACAGGGGCACTCCGGCCAGGGGCGCTCGGGACAGGGGCACTCCGGCCAGGGGCGCTTGGAACAGCAGAGCCCTCAGCAGCGACGCCATCAGAAGGTGCTGCTGGACCGGTCTCGGCAGAGGGTGCTGCTGGGCCTGCATCGGAAACGGATGCTGGAGGATCTTGGTTGGCAGCTGTGGCAGCAGGGTCCGGGTCAGCTGCGGGGTGTGGGTCGGCAGCGGTGGCTGCGGGGTCCGGGTCGGCAGCACTGGCTGTAGGGTACGCACAAGCTGGGTGAGCGTCGGCTGGGTCTGCTGGGTCAGCGACGGCTGGGTCTGCAGGGTCAGCGACGGCCGGGTCTGCAGGGTCAGCGACGGCCGGGTCTGCAGGGTGAGCGACGGCTCGGTCTGCAGGGTGAGCGACGGCTCGGTCTGCAGGGAGAGCGGCGGCTTGATCTGCGGCGGCTGGTTCTGCTGTGGCGTAGACCTCAGTGGTGTCACCATCAGCAATTTCTTCAGAGACTGCTTCAGGGACAGCAGCGACAGAGGCCGCTTCGAGGTTGCTAGCAACAGAGGCTACGTCGGGGGCAGCAGTGGGTGCTTCGGGAGCGGTAGCGATGGAGGCTACGTCAGTGGCATCAGAGGCTGCTTCTGGGGTGGTAGCGACAGAGGCTACGTCGGGGGTGGTAGCGTCGGAGGCTGCTTCCGGGGCGGCAGCGTCAGAGGATGCTTCTGGGGTGGTAGCGACAGAGGCTACGTCGGGGGCGGCAGCGTCAGAGGCTGCTTCTGGGGTGGTAGCGACAGAGGCTACGTCGGGGGCGGCAGCGTCAGAGGCTGCTTCTGGGGTGGTAGCGACAGCGGCTACGTCGGAGGCGGCAGCGTCAGAGGCTGCTTCTGGGGCGGCAGCGTCAGAGGCTGCTTCGGGGGTGGTAACGACAGAGGCTACATCGGGGGCATCAGAGGTAGCTTCTGGGGTGGTAGCGACAGAGACTACGTCAGGAGCGGCAGCGTCAGAGGCTGCTTCGGGGGTGGCAGCATCAGAAGCTGCTTCGGGAGAGGCAGAGGCTGCTTTGGGAGTGGTAGCGACGGAGGCTACATCTGGGGCAGCAGAGACGACCTCGGAGGCGGCAGCGTCAGAGGCTGCTTCTGGGGCGGTAGCAACGGAGGCTACTTCAGGGGCGGCAGCGTCAGAGGCTGCTTCTGGGGCGGCAGCGTCAGAGGCTGCTTCTGGGGAGGCAGAGGCTGCTTTGGGAGTGGTAGCGACGGAGGCTACATCTGGGGCAGCAGCGACGACCTCGGAGGCGGCAGCGTCAGAGGCTGCTTCTGGGGCGGTAGCAACGGAGGCTACTTCAGGGGCGGCAGCGTCAGAGGCTGCTTCTGGGGCGGCAGCGTCAGAGGCTGCTTCGGGGGAGGCAGAGGCTGCTTTGGGAGTGGTAGCGACGGAGGCTACATCTGGGGCAGCAGCGACGACCTCGGAGGCGGCAGCGTCAGAGGCTGCTTCGAGGGTGGCAGAGGCTGCATCGATGGCAGCAGAAGCTGCATCGAGCAAGGCAGCGCCCGAGGCTTCTTTGGGTGTGACAGAAAATCTTTCCAATGCTACAAAGGCAGCTTCGAGGGCGGCGGAGCTTGCTTCAAGGGTGGAAGCTCCAAAGGCTGCGTTGACGGCGTCAGAGACCGCTCTGATGGTGGCATTGGTAGAGGCTGCTTCGAGGTTGACAGCGTCAGAAGCTCTTCCTAGGGCGGCTGCGGCTGTCCTGAAGGCGGGAGGCAGGAGACGTGGAGTCGGAGCTGAAGCCAGAGCAGTATTGGTGAGTGAAGCTGAAACCCTGGAGCCGGAATCCAGGCGGCATGGAACCGGAGCTGGAGAGGGAGGTGCAGCGAGGGAATCCCAACGATCCAGGAGCTGCTCGAATTGTCCCAACAGCAGGTTCAGGAACTTCAGGGAACTTCTTCCTTGCTCCTCTATTTCCCTTGTCACGAGGCAGAGAGAGGAGGCTTGTTTGCTCAAACTGCATCTGAGCACTGAGTCTGAGTCCATCCTTGGTGTCTTCGTACTGTTACGAATGGTGGGTGTTGTGCAGAACTCAATCGCACGACTCAGCACAGGGGTAGATTCAGAAGAATAAACGTTTACTAGCAGGGTTCGGTACACAGGTAGGCAGTCCAAAAGTAGGCAAACAAATCCAAACAGGGAATAGGCAGGAGAACAGTTGTAGGGCAGGCAGAGGTCAGAAGCACGAGTAATCACTTGAACAAGGCGGAAGCGCTAAACGCTAGGAACACACGAGGAGCAGTGGCAAACCAAGGAACATACCATGAAACACAATCTTACGACGACACAACGAGGAACAAGAAAACAAGGACTATATATACACACAGGCAACAGATAACGAGGGACAGGTGAGAACAATCAAGGCGGGGCAGACAAGGACACAGGTGGACTAAACAAGGGGAATTAACAGGACACAGGTGAACCCAATGACACACACAACCCGGGAGATTGGGAACAGGTGAGGGGTGGAGACACGGACAACAACAAGAGGGCACATGGCACAGACAAACAAACACAGGGAAAGCACATGGCGGGAACAAGGAAGCACGAGGACTAGACACGGGAACAAACATGCGACCACACAAGGGAGACAAACTCAGAAATTAGACATGGACAGAACACAGACCTTACACAGTAATGTTCAATGGATGATTCATGAATGAACAGTTTACTACTACAATAAACGGTGTGAGACGTAACTTTCCTAGACCAATGAGGGAATAGGCGTCTTGAAGGTTTGGGTGGTTTAGTCTCTCTCTCTGCTTTGCTGAAAAAGTTACATTTTTAAAAACATTTTTCTTAGTACGACCATACTTAATCTGACTCCATTTTCTGTGTCTGACCACTCGTTTGGGAACCCAGTCTAAGCTCCTCGCTTTTGCTGTATATTTCTACCGGGGTTGTAGGCTGATCTCCAACTCAATGCACCTATCGTCTGTAGAATGAATTTCCTCCCTTACTCTTTAGTAACCGGATTCTTCTCCAAAAGGAATAGTGTCAATTTAAGGACCTTGCCAAGGCCGTACGATTCCATTTTGGCAATTCCACAGACATAATCTGTCATCTAGTTCTGGACTAACCCAGAGGTCCTACAGGGCTGTTAAAATGACTTTGCAGCTTGTTCGATCTCGTTGGCTCAGTGACAGAGCGTCAGACTGCTTGTCCACTCTATACTATATGTCCATTCGATCCAGTGCAGAGGCTGGTCAGGAATCCTATCCCTATATTATACCATTAACAGTTTATCTGCAGCATGTCTAGCCCAGTTGATTCTACCCAGGAACCTCAAAGTCTTACGTTTTTGGCCGCTTTAGGTCTGCAACTAAATCCTAGTCAGACTGAATAATCCTCAGTTAAGAATTTCAGAAGAGGTCATAGTGGGTCAGAATTACCAATTTATTATGTCAGGTACAAGGTACAACTAAAGGTTACACATTTAACAAGTCTTAAGTGAATAATATAAGTCTAAAACACCACATGAAACCTAAAACACTTAGAGAACATGAACGTACCTGGCTGCTTAGAAATGACTACTCACACGGTTGTGAGGGAGATCTGAAGACAGAATGCTCCAAGTTCTTTGACTGTCTTACCTTTAAGTACCCATTTTTGTCCTGCATCTGGTCTAATAATTACCCCAATAGATAAGAGGTTTCTCAAGATGAGAATCACACATTAACAACCAAAATGGAGGGAGTTCTCACCCAAATTTGGGGTGGACCCCCTCCAAAGAGAGATACCTTTGCACTCTCACAGAGACCAGAATGATCAGTATAGCGGCCATATGCCATGGTTGAATTGGTCTGTGCTTTGGTGCTTTTATTTTGGTATCTGGTGGGTGTGTATGCAAGTCACGTGGGTATTGGCATAGGAATTGGTGAATGAATATATGCACCTGGGCACCTGTGGTAGTATGGCGAGGGGGTGAGTAGGGAGAGCACAGTTTTTGTTGACCGCTCAATATGCTGAGTATTGGAACTTTGGATTTTATGGACTATTGGAACTTTGGATTTTATGGACTAACTAAAACGCTTATTGGATGAATTGCATGTATATTTATTATCGCCACCTTGCACAGAAGCACTTGCACTTTTCTATCTGCTGTCCTGTTCAAGAAAGATGTTTATCTGCCTATAAAATTAAACAGAAGAAATCGTAACCTCCAGAGCGGACATTGAAATTGTTGGTAGCGCGTCACTCAAGTGAATCTCCCTTACTTAGCCTCTCGGCGACATTCAGTTGTCGCCGCAATAATCAGGTCTCTGATATCCATGTTTTAATTAATATATACAGCTGTAGAACTGATACCATTTTCCCACTCAGATTGAGACCATTCAAATAAACCCAAACATGACAAAGAAATCATATTACAATGCAACATTTCACTTTAGCACTCTAGCACTCTGCCCCTAGTTTCACCCCGGCATGGACAAGCACAGAGAGAGAACCAGAGACATAGGTGTGGAGTCTCAGCAGGGAGTGGGAAGATCAACAATTGGGACAGTGCATCTCTGGAATGTTTGTTGGGGGAATCATAAATCAACACCTAGGCCCCACCAAATGAGCAGTTACCAGAGGAAGAATGCCATCTGTGATTTTCCATTCCTAGGATCCATTTCTGCCTTACAACGGTAAGCTTAAATGTTATGAGTATCCACCAAACGGAATGTGGTTGGTAAAAAGCAAATACAACTGTACATAATAACAATTGAATAAACAGCTTGGATGCCAATTAAAACAAATACACTTGAATGACAAAATAAACCTGATAAACCATGAATGCATCCAATGTAACGGAAATCAAACCCAACCTGAATGAGTGAATAATATAAAGAGATGAGATGGAGACGGGGGAGATAGCGAGAGAGAGAAAGATTGAGAGGGGGAGAAGGGGGGGTGGAGAGAGATAGAGATAGATAGAGAGAGAGAGAGAGAGAGAGAGAGAGAGAAAGCATTAGCCAAGAGTAAGAGAGTAAAAGCATAGAGATCTTAAAATGGTTGGTTAAATACTAAATACCATAATTTCAATACACCCACTAACCAATCCAATGGTATTTTTATGGCCATAAGACCTTTGGCTCAAGTAACCCTTTGGTTGGCTGTTTGCAGCTGAATAGTGCAGAGGTGTCCTGGTTGATGATTAATATTTGGAATTAAAGTTAAAACTCTATTCAAATAATACAACTATGGCAGGTATTTCAGATCACAATGAAACCACGATCAGACTGCTGCCAACATCACAACGACAAATGAAAGACTATGAATATACTACATTCATACACATCTGAATGGCCAGGGGCATTTTGGCCCGCCCATTACCAAGCAGGGCTAACGGGTGCTTGACGCGGTGTCAAGGTGGAAGGCGGGGTTAACGGAGACAGGTAAGAGGTTCAGTGCCAAAATAAGTTACCTAGTCAATATTAAATGGCCTACACGCTACCAAATGACCGTAACAGAGAATTAAAAGTGTTAGCTTGTTTAAGAGGGGGAGACTGAACAACACGATTGTAATACTTTGGACATTCTGACACGGTTGATGGGCATAAAATCTCGAGTTGCACTGCTACCAGGGTACAACACCAAGTCTGTTACAAAAAAAAAAGTCAACTTGCCCTGGATATGTTATATGACACGGTGCATGTCATGATCCTCACCACTGGTAGATCAAACCTCAATACATTTCTACAATGTATGTATAAAACACTGCTGGCCCAAATTAACACAATATGTATGGATGTTTACTTACCATCAAATTCAGATTGGATGATCATTAACGCTAATTTGTGCAAAAAATTATTATATGTTAGCCCACGCAGTCACTGCGGTCCCAGCCATGTTATGAATAACCTTAATGGATCTAATTTCAACATATTTCAGTATAAAACTCAGCTGTCTTAAATGAAGGTGACGGTTTTAAGGGAGGACTTCCCAGTAAACTCCAGCGAGTGATGAGTCTTGATCAGCATGACGATAAGACTCGTGCTCAGACGGGGACCGGCGGAGTATTGGTGTTACAAGGTTTCACATAAAATGCTGATTTCTATGGAAACTGTGATCTTGTCAATATTCACACCAGCATTGATGTGTTTCATCACAGTTCAGTCATCTCATTTAGTTTACAGCTTTAAAATCGTATTGAAGTGTGCAGTGGCTCTTCAATGAGCAGAAAGAGGAGCCCTTTTGGAGCAGTGGAGGATGAGAGTTGTTATTGTTGGTCAAATGAAGCCGGGGAAAGGTCAAAAGATGTTATGGGAACTAAGTGCATGGACCTCTCTTCTGTTTCTGGTGTCCTCAGTGAACTCAGTGCCAGGGATGGATTACTGAACGAGCCTACCGGGCCCAGGCCCAGGGGCCCATGAGCTCAGGGGGCCCCTAAGCCAGAGCCTTTGCATGAAGACGCTGGGGTGACCAGACGTCCTCTTTTACTCGGAAAAAACTTTGTTTTCATCACGTAGCAGCTGTATCCCCACTGGGCCATTAACAAACTTGCCTAGGTCTACACGGTGCCATAGGGCCTTAGGGATTACTTTGAGAGGAAATCAAAAGCCATTACAGTCATTATCTGAATAATGAGTGGGCAGAGGCTTGTGTCCCGTTGATTACCCTTGGAACAAGCAGGGCTAACTGGTGCTTGAGGCGGTGTCAAGGTGACAGGTGGGGTAAACGGAGTAAGGTAGAGGTTCGGTGCCAAAATAAGTTACCTAGTCAATATGGGCAGGTGCACCTTTTAAAATACAATGACAAATGAACTCACAAACAACCTGTGTTCTAAGTCCTATTCCAAAATCACTGTTAAAAGCCATTATAGTATAGAATCATAGTATATAGAATCGGAGAACCATTTTCTCAAGTTTTTTTTAAAAGTCTTGGTAAAAAGCCAAATTCAGACCCCATTTCTAAGGCATAACATTTTAAATGTTAAATGCTCTTGTAGGGGCAAATGTTACCCCAAGGATGCTGCGCTCGTCTAATGAGCGTCGTTTAGCACTGCCGCCTGTGCAAGTACGGCAATCTAGACTATTCTTATTCGTAGTTCCACGTTGGTGGAACAAGCTGCCTAGCACTACTAGAGCAGGGGCGTCCCTCTCTACCTTTAAGAAGCTCTTGAAGACCCAACTCTTCAAAGAGCACCTCCAATCCCAACTTGCACTTCTACTAGTACCTAACTTGCACTTACAGCAGTTACATTCCTGCACTTTTTTCTATTTCTTATGTAAAATAGTATTTATTGTTACACTAGGTCTCTATTGCTCGTAGCTTGATTGTTCTCTCCCCTGTACGTCGCTTTGGATAAAAGCGTCTGCTAAATGTCTAATGTCTTACATGCTGTAACGTCCTGAACATATAACACCTTTGACCTCTACACTGGGAACATGCTGTAACGTCCTGAACATATAACACCTTTGACCTCTACACTGGGAACATGCTGTAACGTCCTCAACATATAACACCTTTGACCTCTACACTGGGAACATGCTCTAACGTCTTTAACATATAACACCTTTGACCTCTACACTGGGAACATGCTCTAACGTCTTTAACATATAACACTCTGTCCCTTTGGCTTGATATTCATTGGTGCACTGTGAAGTTTGTTGAAAAAGAACTGATCTACTGAAATTATGAAATGACAAAAATTGTATGAATCAATGCATGATAAAATGATAATATTAAAAAATATACACAGTTTTGCTACTTATTTCTGTGCAGGTTATTCTTTGTCAATCCTGTCACACGTGTAACAAGACCACCAATGTGTTGTTGTCCACATGGGAAGCAAGATCAATAACTATGATCTAAGGGAATTGGTGAGTAACTAAGGGGTTGTACAATGATTTAATATTCTTTAAGCTGAAACATATTTTTGTATGAGTGTCAGCACTATCGACCAAATGTGCATCTTAGCCTTTCTGAAAAAAAAGCCGGGTCCTTGCATATCGTCACTGGGCATTATTACGGGAAAAATCACTAATAGGTTCATCTCAAGCATTAACTTAACTGAATTTACAGGCCTCATCATCGTAGCCTACTGAGACTACAATACCAAATGTTGTAAAAAATGTTTTTGTGGTTTAAGACAATTACCACTTTTCCCTTGTCCTACTGGGACTTCTAAAGTGCATTTGACATCACTTATTCCTCTGGACAGACTGGAAACGTGTATTGGCATGACAAGCATTGTTGGCTTGGGCGTATCTAATGATTGTGAAGAGTTTGCAAATTAAAACTTGAATGTTGGTGAATGAAAAACGTATTGTTAAAATGGGTAGGTTTCACATACCAGGCCATATCAGTTGATCCCTTCACATAGTCTGAGACACACCAGGGGTTTGGAGCCAGGGCCATTAGACTTGATTCTTGGCATTTGTCTACAGCCATGACAAGATGGTTGGAGCCAGGCATATTAGCATTTAGATGGCCACAGTCAGTTAGACCGCCCTACCTGGCATTCACACCTTTTCATACCTAGCATCCTGCCACCCCCCTTACACGCCCCCACCTTACATCTTGAATGAAGATCACCAACCCCCTTACACGCCCCCACCTTACATCTAGAATGAAGATCCCCAACCCCCTTACACGCCCCCACTGTATGCTTTACCTCTAACTATATTAATACTAACACATCCCCTCTAACTATATTAATACTAACACGTCCCCTCTAACTATATTAATACTAACACATCCCCTCTAACTATATTAATACTAACGCAGCTCCTCTAACTATATTAATACGAATACATCCCCTCTTACTATATTAATACTAATGCTGCCCTTCTAACTATATTAATACTAACGCAGCTCACGTCAAGCAAACATTTCTGCAGAAAGACCTGGCTGACACCTACCACCACAATATTGTTCAACCCAGCCACTCTCTCCCCCCTTTCGGATTATACCTTGCTTGTTATCAGAGTCCTGTTCTATGACTTTTTTTTACGGGAATTATTTTATCTTTGAGGAAGGAAGTGAAATGAAGGGGATGTAAGGGTGTGGCTGCATGCCATTCCTTTTGGCACAGACGCAGCAAGGGAATATGACGGAAATGGAAATGGTTTCACCTAATAATGCTTCTGTCATTGATGAATGAAGAGGATGGGTGGTACAAATGGTGCTGACTCAGAGGTGTACCACAATATACCTCACCAGACTGTCATGTAGCTCAACTTAAGACCTACCTTTATTTTCAATAATTACGATTTTAAATGAAACAAAACTAGTGAACTTGTCTAATTTGTAGAACCGTAAAACTGCCTTTAAATTCTCTGCCTGCCTGTCTGTCTGCCTACCTGCCTGTATCTCTCTCCCTCTCTCTCTTCATTAAACATGACAAACGTCAGTAAACAGCTGGACAAGGCTTTGAAATCACGGATTTCGTGAGTTTTGAGTTTGTTCATTTTTTTTGGAAACGTCGGACCAGTTGCGACGTAATGTTTTCAGCGGCGCTAATGTTGTGGTTAATTTATCACCAAACAACGTCGGGGGATTGCACAAACACCGTCATTACCTGTTTGTCTGATGCTGCGGGTCAGAAAAGAAGTAGGCTGCAGCCGTTTGGCCGGGCGCTCAGCACTGCATGAGCACTAAGTAGGAGGAGGAGAAGGGAGGGGCGCGTGAGGCTTGTGAGCGCCGCGGAGCATGTCGGGGCGAAATTCTCACAAGAACTCAAATAAATGCCCCGTCATATATCAAAACACATTTGGGGGGAATTGATGACGGAGAGAATATTTTTATTCTTAAATATTGATGAATGAAGAAAAAATTTGGCTCCAGCAGAAGGGGCACTTTTCTCATCCAGGGCAAAAGGGCAGATGCTTGAGCACCACTAGGGATCTATCTGTGCACGTGCCTGGATGGTAGTGGTTGTAGTAGTACAGTAACAGTTGCATGGACATATGTATAAACGTCTGCCCCCTACTGGTTGTTGTTTTTACTGTAACTGCCAAGAGTTACAAACCTAGCATGAAAGGAACGTTTATGTTGCTTTATAATGCTTCTGTCATTGATGAATGAAGAGGATGGGTGGTACAAATGGTGCTGACTCAGAGGTGTTGATTTATCTGGCATCTATCAGCAATGTACACTCTGGCTATTATTACAGTGCATGAAATGCCTTGTATTGTTATTCCTACGTGGCTTCTTATTACAGTGCATGAAATGCCCTGCATTGTTATTCCTAGGCTTCTTATACTTCTTCTTTTTCTTACCCTTTGTACCAAACTTCTGTGGAAGGAAGAAGCTGCCCTGTTTGTCCACGGGCAGCGCATCGTGGCAGGTGGTGATGTTGAGGCCTGTTGGTCTGTTGAGTGGCCAGCAGGGGCGCCATGGCGGCCACGACCACCGCCCATGCCGCTATGCACATGTAGACGGAGAAGCGGTAGCTGCGCAGCGCCATCTCGCCGATCGGGTGCACCAGTGCCAGGTAGCGGTCGAAGGAGATCAGTGCCAGGCTCAGCACCGAGCCGTACGTGTTCCCGTAGAAGACGGCTATCACCAGGCGACACAGGGGCTCGCCCAGCGTCCAGTTGTTGCCATGGAAGTGGTAGGCGATGCGGAAGGGCAGCACCACCAGCAGTAGCAGGTCACAGGTGGTCAGATTTATGAGCAGGATGGTGGATGGCTGCTTCTTGGTGCGGAAGAGCAGCACCCACAGGGCCACCAGGTTGGAGGGGAGGCCCACCACAAAGGCCACGAGGTAGAGGATGGGCAGCAGCACCGTCGTGTCATAGGCCTGGATCTGGACCCCAGACATTGTCCAACTCACTGGCCCTGCAGCACAACAGCCTAGGTGATCAGAAGAAATCAGCTTTATTAGCTTTATTGTCATTCTGATGTACACATGTTGTCATACAAAGAGGGGAATAAAGAGAATGAAATGATGTTTCTCAAGGACCACAGTGCAACACAGACAGTTTTTCCTTTAACCCTACTGATATTATTACCTGGAGAGTGCGGGTGCAGATCTGTCTGAATCGCAGCCAGTTCCCTTGAATAAATCCAAAAAGTTGTGTTCTTTCAATCTTTGTAGGTTATTAGCTAGCTTGAAATATTATATACAGATCTTACCCAGTTTTGAAATAACATGACTAGTCTACAAGGTTGTGCTGGTTGCATTTAATGAAGAGGTCGTGGGGTTTCTAATTTTTTTGATTGAGACCTGTATGCTTTTGCTTTGATTATTGTTGTGTCCACTTCATTGTTGATCTTAATATTTTGGATATATCCTTCGACTGCATATTGCAGTCCCTTTTGCCTTGATCTGGAGGATCAAGACTGTGTCGGACGTAGCAACAGTAACTAAAGGGGCGGGGCCCTGGCGATCGGTCAATTTAATTGAATTGCTTTGAACATATATCGATAGAGACATCTCTATAGTGGTAATTAAATTACCATAGTCACTCCACATGATCCGGCTTTTTATGTCCGTCTTTGTACCTCCGGTGGTGTCCACAATGGCTGGGAAAGGACTCAACTGGGGAGACGTTGAAAGACCTGCCAAAAACCGAGCGAAATGGAGGACATTCGTCAATGGCCTATGCACCCAAAAGGAGCAAAGGGTATAAGAAGAAGAAGTCACTCGGCATCAGTCAGCATCTCCTGTGCAAGGACACATTGATCACATAAATGCAAAATCTTTGTGTCTCCAAAACACAAATGATTTTTGTTAATCAATATGTTTTATGTAGGTATGAGAGCTATCTGTTGGTGTACTCTTGTACATTCTGTTATAAATGCACATATGGTTTGAAGACGATGAACGCAGTATTATTACAGGGAAACTGTGCCAGGTAAACAGAGTTGGTAGTGAGCTAAAGCCATCTCCTTCGCTTTCTTAATGTTTCTATCATAGTATTATTGCTGCACACTTTTTGCAATAAGATGATGCATATATCCTAATCGTATTATATTCTAAGATTATCAGCCGTTACATGCTTTTGTGTTTACAGGAGTCATAGCTTTTTCCTCATCTCTATCATCCAAAATGCATAACATAGCCCAACAGAGCATATTCAGTTTGTCACTGCATACATTTGAAAGAGGGTGTTTTGTAGTTGCCTGTTTTAAATATTTTGCTGACTTATTGCCATGGATTTATTGTCATTCCTGGGCTTTATTAGTTTCGCTAGCTGTTGTACTTATAGTTATACTACCATATATCAGCCAACATATTGGCATAGTCTCCACTACCATAGCAAACCATAAATATGTTTTTTGGCATGCTTGTAAATGATGGAGATTGGCACCATAGTGCCAGCCAATCACAAGGGAACAAGATTAGACAACACAACTAGACAGTAACTGGTAGCTGTTTATGCTACATCCCCCCGACTGATACACATTTTCAGCATCATGAAACAACACCAAACACAAGAACAGTAGCACCTTACGAGAGACAATGTCAATACTATTATGAACTCCTAAGTGTTTCACTTCAACTAGTCACTAGTGTTTAAGCATCTATTTAAGCACATCATAGCGGGATATAATAGCGGCATGCGGGTGTTATCGGCTACGTTTGTGTTGTCATGTTAATCTATAAATAGACTTAGCATATTGATTGTTTAACAGACAGGCCGATTGTTTAACACAGGGGTTTTCAACTGGTTTTGTCCAAGGGACCACCATTCTGACTAGAAAGTAATCCGTGGCCCACTGATGTGCCAGTGATTTCCAAAACATTTTACAGTCCCGTACCCATCTTTTTCATGTTTGTAACCGCCACCACGCCCCCTCCCCCCGCACACATATTCTGCCTATAACACTTGAATATGTGACATTATCAGGGTAGCTCACTAGCCGCCACGCCCCCTCCCCCGCGCACATATTCCGCCTATAGCACTTGTCAGTGTAATTTCTTCGCTGAATATGGGTCTACATCAGTATTTTTGGCAATGCGACTTGACTAATTAGATTGAAATATGTCTACAGGCCCAGGTATATTTAGGAAAAAAAAAAAGTCAATGGTGAACTGATCAACATAGGCACAAACAGCGAGTACAGTAAAACTGCTCGTACAGGGTTTGAAATTACAGTAAAAAGACAGCTTAAGAAAACGTACATGGTTCACATGAGTCCGACTCGTTTGAAGAAGTGAATTGAAATTGAAGTGCGGCGAAGAAGAGTGAGAGTGAGAGTGAGTAACACTGAGCCATAACTTCTTCTTGTCACACAGCAGACTCTGGAGTAAGAGACGGGTGAGTATATCCACTTCTCCCAGGAGCTTCGGTGTTTAAACTCCAGGTTTGAGTTCTCTCTCTCTCTCTCTTCCTCTCTCTCTCCTTCTCTTGCTCGCCCCTGTAATTCCTACCGTTGGAAACTCTGCTTGTCTGAGTTTCACTCTGAAGCCCAGGCAGGTATTTCTGAGGTTCAAAATCAACAGTTAGGTTCAAGGGGCTCCTGCCTTTCCTTTCTGCTTCCGTCAGAGAATGTACACATCAGTCACAGTTTAGGGAGTATTTTTGTCTCTCTTGGCTTTCCTCCTTATCCATATCAAGTCCAAGAAACTCTCCTGCTTGCTTTGTTTCACATAAACTTAACAATTGTGAGCTCTGATCTCTCTCTCTCTCTCTCACATGAACACTCACACACCCTCTCACTCACTCATTATCTCCCTTTATATAACTGTGGGTCTCTATTGTCTCACTCTGTGGTGGTGGTGGTGGTGGATGTGTGTGTGTGTGTGTGTGTGTGTGATCGAGTGAGTATGTGTCAGTCGATGTGGGAGTATACTTCTCACATTTCCAATCAGACTGTGATGTCACAGATGAAAGTCACAAGACAGCCAAATGTTTAACCAAACCGACGCCTAAAACAACAGGCTTGAAGGCTTAAACGTGTTGGAACTTCGTGGGACCGAAGAATGCTTCAGAGTAGTAAATATTGTATATAACCATAATGAAGTGTGCAGTGGCTCTTCAATGAGCAGAAAGAGGAGCCCTTTTGGAGCAGTGGAGGATGAGAGTTGTTATTGTTGGTCAAATGAAGCCCAGGAAAGGTCAAAAGATGTTATCGGAACTAAGTGCATGGACCTCTCTTCTGTTTCTGGTGTCCTCAGTGAACTCTGTGCTAATAACGTCTTTTGCGATGCAATGCTTCACTGTTCTTCTAACGCACGTTCTCTACAGCACAATCGCTTACTGACAGTCTCCCTGGGTGACCATCCTCTTGTCCTATAAACTTTACAGAATTATGTGGTCGGACAGTTTCATAGTGTCCTTTGTTACACTATTGACAGAACTAGAAGCTCTTGGGAGGAAAGTGAAAGCATGTATGTAACCGGGTCATATTTTGAGGTTGTATGTTTTCTAAGTGGTAATGGGACATGTCTCCTTTAAATGCCAGAAAACTACATTGCATCATGTTGTAGTTCCTGGGTTCGTATGTGGTGAATTCTGGGTATTAAGACTGGAGCGAGAACGCAGTGCATCAGAGAAGGTGGCTGGCGTGAGGGATATTTGGTGATACTTGGTTAATATTGCTGGTAAGTGGGACATTTGTCTTAAAATACTTTAATAACCATGCAATTGTATATATCATTGATTTATATGAATGGATGAGTTCGTTTGGGAAGGAATGTTTGTGGATTCTGGCAGCATGTGGATTAGCCCAGTCGCTCTGTCATTTGGGGATGTAGCTAAATTTAAGTTTACATTTGTGAAATACAATTCCGTTTTGGCTATAGAGTGAAGAGTATGAGGTGATGTAGTTAGTGTAGATGTATTTTGTAGGAAATTAAGTTGCATACAGGCTGTATTAAAGTGAATTGTCATGTTTCACCTAGCAGACATATAGCCATACTGGTATCCTGGGAGCACACGTGTGTGGAGGATAGAGATGTGTGCGTGTTAGGAACATGTAAGTGTTGGTATCATTTCATTCGGACATACTGGTGTATATTTTGGTTTTATGTATATTTTAGCTTTATGTATTTGATGTTAGTGGTATACTAATGATGTTTTTGTATTTGTCTACTCTCAGTATCACCACTACCGTTTTGTATTGCTGAACCTTACTTTCATTTATTTTCTTATACGGCTAGTTCAGCTACAGAGTTGGGATAGGCTTAGCTTGTGTACAGGTTAGTTTATCATATAAGATTTCTATTTGATGTCATTTTATTTTTGTACTTTTCTATACAAATCTTTTGTTTTATATATCTATCAGATAAAGAACCCTTACTCTTAATTTTGTTGGACTTTGTGTGTTTTATTCCCCGCCAACAAATTTTGGTACCAGAAGTGGGGTCACATTGTCTGGTAGTTAATTAAATAATAGCATAGTTTATTGTGGCATTAAACGGTAGTGGTGGTACGAAGCTGCAGTGACAGGTTGGACAGACTGAGCCTGGTGTGGTGCAGACTGAGGAAGTGGCAGTGGTGACCCGTGGACTTCAGGCCAGCTGAGAGGGATTTCAGCACAGAGACTGATCAGCTGAGAGGGATTTCAGCACAGAGACTGCATCGACTGCGACATCATCGGGCCAGCTCGTCACGTCAACCGCTCAAGAACTTTATCCTTTGAAAAAAAACTTAAAGGACGCTATTTATCATGGAGGGAGAGGTTCCTGCAGCTGAAAACGCAGCTGACAACATTAACATTTTAGAACAAATTGCTGAACTGAATAGGATACAGCAGCAAGCAGCGGCATCTATTGCTGCCTTGAGTCAAGATACACCGAGGTCTTATGTTTATGTACCTAGAGAACGACATATTACACCTTTTAGTGGGGAATATGACAAAGATGGCCGTGCAGTTGATGATTTCATTGAAGAGGTTGAGCGTGTATTGTGTGCTAGAAATCAGTCAGCGAATGATAAATATGACTTTGTCATGTCACTTTTGAGAGGGGCTGCTTTAGAAGAAGTGAGATTTCGTAGCGCCATTGGACCTAAGCAAGTCAGTGATTTGTTCAAATATCTCAGAGAAGCCTTTAGAGATAAGAGAGGCACAGCCCAGCTGCTGCATGACTTCTACCATCGCAAGCAGAAAGATTTTGAGGATGTTCTTGAGTATTCGCATGGTTTATGTCAGATATTGAGAACGGTGTTGAAGCAAGATCCAAATGCTTTACCTAATGAGAGACAGGTTCTTAGGGATCAGTTTATCGAAGGCCTTAGAGATCCAGTACTCAAGAGGGAACTGAGGAAGTTTGCTAGAGTGAACCCAGACTCTACTATGATTGAGGTACGAGAAGAAGCATCTTTGTGGTCAATAGAGGAGCTCCCTAGTCACTCAAAGATGTGTAAGACTAAAAGCAAAGGGGATAGTGTGGATACAGAAGCCAAGTGCAATGTAGTCAAGGCCCCTGAACAGCAAC
The DNA here is from genome assembly GCF_900700415.2 of Clupea harengus. Taxonomy (NCBI): domain Eukaryota; kingdom Metazoa; phylum Chordata; class Actinopteri; order Clupeiformes; family Clupeidae; genus Clupea; species Clupea harengus. Next base: position 10,750,982 of record NC_045171.1, read on the forward strand.
CGGTGACTTTAAATGATCTCCTTAGAGTAGTAGCAGAGCAAGGAAAACAGATCGGTGAGTTGACTGCAGCTGTAAAGGATCTGACTATGCAGAAAACAAACTCTAGTGGTCAAACCAGCACCAGACCCCGGGCTCAAATGAGATTTACTGATGATGGCAAGCCAATCTGTCTCAAATGTCAAGGAGAAGGACACATAGCCAGAAACTGCCCAAAGAAATGGGATGCGAACGGTCAGCAAACCAGCAGAGTACAGGGAAACGAGACTCCTCGGTCGCTGTGAGTCAAGCGATCAGGGGGAGTACTTTAGACTCAGTCAAAGCTTCACCAACCCATGATCAATTCCTTGCCCGGGCTGTTGGAACATGCCCTGTTGTAGAGATGAAAATTGGCGGTGTCTCCACCCGCTGCTTGTTAGACACTGGCAGCCAAGTAAGCACAGTTACCGAACAGTTTTTCCGCCAGCACTTATGTGGTGAAGAAGATGATATGCTGTCCACAGCTGGTTGGCTCCGATTAACTGCTGCCAATGGTCTTGAGATTCCGTATCTGGGCTATCTTGAGTTAGAAGTAGAGACCATGGGCCTAAAAATCCCTGACTGTGGTTTTCTAGTTGTTAAAGACCCATCAAGCCTTGAAACATCCGTACCTGGTATTGTTGGAATGAATATCATCAGTCAGTGTCGTCAGCTTGTCCATGCTGAGTTTGAGACTACTTTGAAGGGAAACCTAGAGTCAGACTGGAGAGGTGCATTTCAGCAGGTGCAAAAATGTGCTGTCCGAAGGCAAACAATAGCTCGAATTGCGGGTAAAGAGAAAATACACATCCCCTCTGCATCAGTAGTTACAGTCATGGCAAAAGGAGTACCCCAGAGGTCAGAATGTGAACGACAGATGCTACTAGAGCCGGTGAACATGCCTGTTTCAGGTGGTCTTGTGGTTCTGCCCACCTTAGTTGATGCTAGCAGCAACACAGTTCCCGTGCAAGTAGTGAATCTCACTCAAGAAGATGTATGGCTTAACCCTCGGACGCGTCTTGGTGTCTTGTCTCCTGTAGAGTGCATAAGTGATGAACCACAGGTCAAAGTAAAGTTTCACCGGATCTCAGCAAGTGCTGAGCATGTCTCAGTCGAGCAGAGCAGTCCCATCAGTTCTGGCACACAGGCTATACTGGATAAACTCGACATTGGGGGTAGTGAAGTACAACAAGAAAAGTTACGAGCATTACTGGCCAGATATATTGATGTTTTTGCTAGTGATGAGGATGACTTGGGGTATACTGACAGAGTCAAGCATGAGATTCAGCTAGTAGATGATGTACCAGTGAATTTACCATATCGTCGCATTCCCCCAAATCAGTACACTGAGGTCAAGGAGCATATCTCCAAGTTATTAAAGAAGGGCGTAATTCAAGAGAGCTCTAGCTCATATGCATCTCCGGTGGTAGTTGTGAGGAAATCTGATGGTAGCATACGACTGTGTGTTGATTTCCGTAAACTTAACCAGAAGACGAAGAAAGATGCTTTTCCGTTACCACGGATTGATGAAAGTTTTGATGCTCTGCAAGGTGCTGAGTTTTTCTCATCTATTGACTTAGCAAGTGGTTATCACCAGGTGGCAGTTGAAGAGTGTGACCGATATAAGACTGCATTTACAACCCCTTTTGGGCTTTATGAGTACTTGCGTATGCCCATGGGAGTCTGTAATGGACCTGCAACGTTTCAGAGATTAATGCAATCCACAATGAATGACTTGACCTTCCAAATAATGCTAGTGTATTTAGATGACATCCTACTGTTTTCTAGGAACTTTAGTGATCACTTGGATAGGCTTGATATTGTTTTGAAACGGCTGCAGGACACAGGGCTCAAAGTAAAGATTGAAAAATGTCATTTCCTGCAACAGAAGGTGAAATTTCTAGGCCATCAGATTTCATCTGAGGGCATTGAAACTGATCCTGACAAAATCGTAGCTGTGAAGCAGTGGCCTGTGCCTACGACATTGAAGGAATTAAGATCTTTCCTAGGCTTCTGTGGTTACTATAGGCGATTTGTTGAACATTTTTCCCGTATAGCAGGCCCACTCCATGACTTGGTTAATCTTTGCCTTAATTCAGGACCCCCATCAAAAGTAAACCAGTTGATGTGTAGTTTGTGGACCTCTGAATGTCAGACCTCTTTTGATGTTTTAAAGCAGCGACTCACTAGTGCACCCATATTAGGATTTGCTGATTTCACACATCCTTTTATTGTTGAGACAGATGCCAGCAACCAGGGTTTAGGCGCGGTTTTATATCAGCAGCAAGGAGGGAAAAGGAGAGTAATAGCATACGCGAGCCGTAGGCTAAGAAATGCAGAGAGAAACGACAGAAATTACAGCAGTATGAAGTTAGAACTTCTTGCTATGAAATGGGCAGTAACTGACAAATTCAGAGGTTAACTTGCTTGGTTCTAAATTCACTGTTTTGACTGACAATAATCCACTTTGCCATCTCGGTACTGCCAGATTAGGAGCGTTAGAACAAAGATGGATGGCACAGCTGGCAGTGTTTGATTTTGAAGTCCAGTACAGGCCAGGGCGGTCCAACAAGGCTGCTGATGCTCTATCTAGGCACCCTTTAGCAGGGGAGCATGTGCCTGTCACGGATGATGTGGAGTATGATGGTTGTATAGCTATCTGCAATGTGATAGGAAAGGGGACCACACTTGGGACAGAATTGACAACAGCAGGACTGGATAGCTACAAAATCAGGCAGGTCAGGGCTTTAGAGAATGGAGACCCTATTGTCCACTCTATAGCTCAGGGTAATACCCCTACCTTACCTGGCTACTCCAAACAAGAACTCAGCTCGTTCCAGAGTCAGGACCCGGTCCTGAGTGTGTTTCGGACTTTTTGGGAGGAAAAGCGAAAGCCTAATTTTAAAGAAAGAAATTACTTGTCAAAACCTGTGAGGTCTTTACTGAAACATTGGTCACACATTAGAGAGAGAGATGGACTTCTTTATAGGGTAATTGAGGACAGGAGACATGGGGAGTGCTATCAATTACTGGTACCTGGTTGTCTGAAGACACAAGTGTTGGAAGGTGTGCATGATTCTATGGGCCATCAAGGTAGTGAACGTACGTTGGAGCTTCTTAGACAGAGATGTTTCTGGGTGGGAGTTCATGAAGATGTCAAGCAGTGGATTAAGAAATGTGAGCGCTGTGTGTTGACTAAAATGCCTAATCCTAAGATTCATCCTCCTATGAAAGCATTTTTAGCTAGCAGGCCTTTAGAAGTAGTGGCTGTTGATTTTACCATACTGGAACCGGCTCGTGATGGGAGAGAAAATGTCTTAGTTATCACGGATGTGTTCACAAAGTTCACTCAAGCTTTCCCTACACGGGATCAAAAAGCGGATACCACAGCAAAAGTTTTGTTGCGGGAGTGGTTCATGAAGTATGGAGTACCTGAGCGCTTGCATTCAGATCAGGGGAGAAATTTTGAAAGTGAAGTGATAGCAGAACTCTGTAAGCTTTATGGTGTGAAAAAGAGCCGTACCACTCCGCATCACCCCACGGGAAACGCTCAGTGTGAGCGCTTCAATAGAACACTACACGAACTGTTACGCACCCTCCCGCCTGAAAAGAAGCGTAGATGGCCAGAACACCTGCCAGAGCTGGTTTATGCATATAATGTGACCCCCCACTCTTACGACAGGGTACTCGCCCTATTATCTGCTTTTTGGCGTTGACCCTCACCTTCCCGTTGATGCTCCTTTTAGGGCAGGAGTCTACTGTTGAGCACCCGTCACGACTGGCTAGCTATACATCAGAGGCGTCTGAAAGACGCCCATGCCAGGGCCAAAGAGTATTGTGAGCAGAAAGCGGCTGAACGAATCTCCAGGCGTAATGAGAACGTGTACTGCCCCCCTATTGAAATAGGCCAGACAGTTTATCTGAGGAACAGACCCCCAGGCCGAAATAAAATCCAAGATGCCTGGAAACCCGCCCGTCACCGAGTGGTGAACATACAAGGACCACGTATACAGTCGAACCGGTTGAAGGAGGACCTATAAAGAGAGTAAACAGAGTTGACATTAGACCTTGTGTGCCCATGCCTGTTTTCATGCCGCAGCAGAGAAGCAGATCCCGGAACACACCTCCAGCTGCCATGCAAGAGACCAGTCCACACCCAGGCGAAGCTGCTGATGTTGATGATGGTGTCGTGGTGGAACAGGTGACCGTCCCTAGCTTTGGCCCCGGTCTGAGTGGGACGCAGCAATCAGTCCTCCTGGATGAACCCGAAGAGACCAGGCCATATAACACTGTGAGCAGTCCAGACCCCGAGCTCGCTGAGGAACATGCAGAGCCTGGACGTGATGGAGAATGGCTGGAACCAGACCCTGAGCCTGAGGAGGAGCATCAGAGGCCGGAGCATGATGGTGAAGGGCAGGAGCTTGAACCAGTGCTTGATGAAGACCCTCCCACACCTGAACTGGAATCCGAGTCAGAATTGGAATCCGAGCCTGAATCTGACCCAGGGTCAGCCCCCACCCCCCGTAGAAGCCAGAGGTCAAATGCAGGCCAACATCCCAATCTGCATCATGAGCCAAAGTCAGTGCTAGACTCTAGTCCAGCTGCAGTCTCTCAGATGATCGCTACTTTAGGCACAGCATTCATTAAGGAGGTTGCAAGAGAAGTTATAAAACTATTAGTAGTCACCGAGGCCGTTGACTATTAAGCAGGGGAGAATGTAACCGGGTCATATTTTGAGGTTGTATGTTTTCTAAGTGGTAATGGGACATGTCTCCTTTAAATGCCAGAAAACTACATTGCATCATGTTGTAGTTCCTGGGTTCGTATGTGGTGAATTCTGGGTATTAAGACTGGAGCGAGAACGCAGTGCATCAGAGAAGGTGGCTGGCGTGAGGGATATTTGGTGATACTTGGTTAATATTGCTGGTAAGTGGGACATTTGTCTTAAAATACTTTAATAACCATGCAATTGTATATATCATTGATTTATATGAATGGATGAGTTCGTTTGGGAAGGAATGTTTGTGGATTCTGGCAGCATGTGGATTAGCCCAGTCGCTCTGTCATTTGGGGATGTAGCTAAATTTAAGTTTACATTTGTGAAATACAATTCCGTTTTGGCTATAGAGTGAAGAGTATGAGGTGATGTAGTTAGTGTAGATGTATTTTGTAGGAAATTAAGTTGCATACAGGCTGTATTAAAGTGAATTGTCATGTTTCACCTAGCAGACATATAGCCATACTGGTATCCTGGGAGCACACGTGTGTGGAGGATAGAGATGTGTGCGTGTTAGGAACATGTAAGTGTTGGTATCATTTCATTCGGACATACTGGTGTATATTTTGGTTTTATGTATATTTTAGCTTTATGTATTTGATGTTAGTGGTATACTAATGATGTTTTTGTATTTGTCTACTCTCAGTATCACCACTACCGTTTTGTATTGCTGAACCTTACTTTCATTTATTTTCTTATACGGCTAGTTCAGCTACAGAGTTGGGATAGGCTTAGCTTGTGTACAGGTTAGTTTATCATATAAGATTTCTATTTGATGTCATTTTATTTTTGTACTTTTCTATACAAATCTTTTGTTTTATATATCTATCAGATAAAGAACCCTTACTCTTAATTTTGTTGGACTTTGTGTGTTTTATTCCCCGCCAACATGTATGTTAGCACAACAACCTTACCAGCTGTTTTGAAATAGGTAGACATAAATCCATAGAGAGAATATAGAACTGTTTAAACAGCATCTGTGTGTTTCATCATCACGTAGCAGCTGTATCACTTACCGGGCCATTAACAAACTTGCCTCAGTCTACACGGTGCCATAGGGCCTTAGGGATTACTTTGATAGGAAATGTGTGATATCAAAAGCCATTACAGTTATTATCTGAATAATGAATGGGCAGAGGCTTGTGTCCTGCTGATTACCCTTGGGCCAAGCAGGGCTAACTGGTGCTTGAGGCGGTGTCAAGGTGACAGGTGGGGTAAACGGAGTCAGGTAGAGGTTCGGTGCCAAAATAAGTTACCTAGTCAATATCAAATAGCCTACATGCGACCAAATGACCTTAACAGACAACATGTGTGAAATGTGTGATATCAGAAGCCATTGCAGTCATTATCTGTGGCTGACTGAGAGTGAAATGGTTCCACTGAGTGGGCAGGTGCACTTTTTAAAATACACTCACAAACAACCTGTGTTCTAAGTCCTATTTCAAAATCACTGTTAAAAGCCTTTATAGTATAGAATCATAGTATACGTATAGAGTCGGAAAACCATTTTCTCAAGTTTTTTTTTTAAGTCTTGGTAAAAAGCCAAATTCAGACCCCATTTCTAAGGCATAACATTTTAAATGTTAAATGCTCTTGTAGGGGCAAATGTTACCCCAAGGATGCTGCACTCGTCTAATGAGCGTCGTTTAGCACTGCCGTCTGTGCAAGTACGGCAATCTAGACTATTCTTATTCGTAGTTCCACATTGGTGGAACAAGCTGCCTAGCACTACCAGAGCAGGGGCGTCCCTCTCTACCTTTAAGAAGCTCTTGAAGACCCAACTCTTCAGAGAGCACCTCCATTCCCAACTTGCACTTCTACTAGTACTTAACTTGCACTTACAGCAGTTACATTCCTGCACTTTTTTCTATTTCTTATGTAAAATAGTGATTATTGTTACACTAGGTCTCTATTGCTCGTAGCTAGATTGTTCTCTCCCCTGTACGTCGCTTTGGATAAAAGCGTCTGCTAAATGTCTAATGTCTTACATGCTGTAACATCCTGAACATATAACACCTTTGACCTCTACACTGGGAACATGCTGTAACGTCCTCAACATATAACACCTTTGACCTCTACACTGGGAACATGCTCTAACGTCTTTAACATATAACACTCTGTCCCTTTGGCTTGATATTCATTGGTGCACTGTGAAGTTTGTTGAAAAAGAACATATTTTTGTATGAGTGTCAGCACTATCGACCGAATGTGCATCTTAGCCTTTCTGAAATTCTGAAAAAAAAGCTGCGGTCCTTGCATATCGCCACTGGGCATTATTACGGGAAAAATCACTAATAGGTTCATCTCAAGCATGAACTTTACTGAATTTACAGGCCTCATCATAGTAGCCTACTGAGACTACAATACCAAATGTTGTAAAAAGGATTTTTGTGGTTTAAGACAATTACCACTTTTCCCTTGTCCTACTGGGACTTCTAAAGAGCATTTGACATCACTTATTCCTCTGGACAGACTGGAAAAGTGTATTGGCATGACAAGCATTGTTGGCTTGGGCGTATCTAATGATTGTGAAGATGTTAAAAAGGGCTGTCTCACCAGTTGCATCCAGCTGGGGCACCCCACTGTGCAGGCCACTCACGGGACCTGGGGTCCAGGCAGAGGTCAGCCTATCAGTTGATCCCAGGAGTCCGTGGGGCTCGTGCACAGTGGAAATTCACTGGCCAGATGGTCACCCCATGCTGGGTTTCCAAAGCAGGTCTGAACATGCCCTCTCATCCCCCCCTCTGGCCTATATAAGCTTGGGCCACCACTGGCCAGTTGTGGGTCAGAAGAAGCTGGAGAAAGTCATCATCAAGGAGTTCGGTGGACTATTCAACATCATTATCAGAGACATTCACTTTCATCATTGCCGTGCGTCGATAAGATTGTGAGTGTTCTGTTGTCATATGTGTGTTTAGTAGCAAGTCTGTTTCATGTCAGAGTAGATCATATATGTACGTTTATTTGTGTAGGAATCATTCACTGTCATATCTCATTCATGCTACTTTAAAGATTTACCGTTGGTAACGGAGATACTGGAATGTCCACCGTTATGCGGCACGGTATTAAAGGGACATATCCGCATTCATAGCCGTAATATTCATCATGTAGGTTATACTATATTCATTCTTGTTGTTTATATACTTGTTAATATTTGTATATATTTGTTATTCATATCATTCATAGAAACCACGGATCAGTACACTGTCGTTCAAGGATTCATTGTTGGATATAAGTCCCTTTACACGGGATAATTATACTCACAGTTAATCATCATTGTCAGTCTACTGTCAATCCTTTACACGGATAACTCAATCACCGTTCAAACACGGTCATTCAAGGCTTCATGTCTATCAAATCACGGATTCATGTGTAAATACGAGTCCTTTACGCGGATAATCGTATTCACCGTTCATCTTCATTCCTTCATGTCCATCCCGCTATTCAAGGCTTGAGTGTGTGTGCAAATAAATACAGTGTGTTTTCATCATCATTGGGAATTGACATCCATTCATGTTCTGACCGGACAAACCTGTGGCGATTGTCACCTATTTCAAGTACACCAGCATACAGTCCTTTTTGGGTTTCATTCCATCAATATCCCCCTATTTTATAGAAGAGTTTGCAAATTAAAACTTGAATGTTGGTGAATGAAAAACGTATAGTTAGATATGGGTAGGTTTCACATACCAGGCCATATCAGTTGATCCCTTCACATAGTCTGAGACACACCAGGGGTTTGGAGCCAGGGCCATTAGACTTGATTCTTGGCATTTGTCTACAGCCATGACAAGATGGTTGGAGCCAGGCATATTAGCATTTAGATGGCCACAGTCAGTTAGACCGCCCTACCTGGCATTCACACCTTTTTATACCTAGCATCCTGTCACCCCCCTTACATGCCCCCACAAGATCCCCAACCCCCTTACACCCCCCCACTGTATGCTTTACCTCTAACTATATTAATACTAACACATCCCCTCTAACTATATTAATACTAACACATCCCCTCTAACTATATTAATACTAACGCAGCTCCTCTAACTATATTAATACTAACACATCCCCTCTAACTATATTAATACTAACACATCCCCTCTAACTATATTAATACTAATACATCCCCTCTAACTATATTAATACTAACACAGCCACTCTAACTATATTAATACTAACGCGGCCCTTCTAACTATATTAATAGCCTACTAACACAGCTCCTCTAACTATATTAATACTAACACATCCCCTCTAACTATATTAATACTAACACAGCTCCTCTAACTATATTAATACTAACACATCCCCTCTAACTATATTAATACTAACACAGCTACTCTAACTATATTAATACTAACACATCCCCTCTAACTATATTAATACTAACACAGCTCATCTAACTATATTAATACTAACACAGCTCCTCTAACTATATTAATACTAACGCAGCTCCTCTAACTATATTAATACTAACGCGGCCCTTGTAACTATATTAATACTAACGCAGCTCACGTCAAGCAAACATGGCCTGGCTGACACCTACCACCACAATTTTGTTCAACCCAGCCACTCTCTCCCCCCTTTTGGATTATACCTTGCAGATCGTTCTCAGAGTCCTGTTCTATGACTTATTTTGTCGGGAATTATTGTCTCTTTGAGGAAGGAAGTGAAATGAAGGGGATGTAAGGGTGTGGCTGCATGCCATTCCTTTTGGCACAGACGCAGCAAGGGAATATGACGGAAATGGAAATGGTTTCACCTAATAATGCTTCTGTCATTGATGAATGAAGAGGATGGGTGGTACAAATGGTGCTGACTCAGAGGTGTACCACAATATACCTCACCAGACTGTCATGTAGCTCAACTTAAGACCTACCTTTCATTTAAATAATTACGATTTTAAATTAAACAAAACTAGTGAACTTGTCTAATTTGTAGAACCGTAAAACTGCCTTTAAATTCTCTGCCTGCCTGCCTGTTTGCTTGCCTGCCTGTCTATCTGTCTGCCTGTGTAGTAATTGGTAACTAATACAGCAACATGGGGTCATTGTGCCAAGTATTGTAAATGTAAATGCACACTGTACCGAGCATTGTTTCGGATGTAGTTTAATTGGTGACCACAAGAGGGAGCTACCTGTGTGGGGAATGTGCTGCTACCTAGTGCAGGAGATAGCTACGTTCTCAAATCATTACAGCTACCGACCTGAGAAAAGCAGCACGTGTCTGTGTCTTTTCTTCACATACATTTTTATATCCACTCCGCAGGTAGGCATTCTTGTAAATAACTTTATTTCGGCTGACATCTGCGTCAGGGCAGTGGAAGGAGGTGTTTGTGTTTGTATTTCTCAGTTATATTGTGGGATATTTTTATGATAAGATGAACATGGATTGGTTTCTCTCAAGTACAGCAAGTCTGACATTCTAAAAGGCAGGCACCACACAGGAATAGACCAGGACACTTGCGCCAGATAAGGACATGGTGAGAGCCTAAAGAGCCCCAAAATATCTTAACATCAGGTGGAGACAAGACAGCAGTCTTGGACTCCCACATAGACAGATTTCAGGTTAAAGGTGGCCTCAGAAAATAGGCACTCAAAGCGCGCAGATACACGTCCAAATAAAGATGATTAGGGGAGTTAACACAGGGCACCGCCCCACAAAGTGGAGGCTTTAAAACAGAGACCAAGACATCCGTACTTTGAGATCGTAGCCAATCCATGGACCATCTCCTTATTGTGACTTATTGATTACAATAAACACTTCAGATTTCTACAATCAGTCTCCAGTCTTCTGATAGAAAAGGAACGGAATGATCAGCCACAACAATATCTAAATACTTATTTAGATATGCTAGCACGGAGGAAAGCGTGGTTTAGATATGCTAGCTTGGTGGAGTGTTACACATGCCCATGCTATTTTTCAATTTGTAAGATAGAAGTCTTTGTGATTTGATTGATGCAAATGTACTTCTTGTAAGTTTTTTTGCAAAGATGGACTATTGAAGTACACAGAGGTGTGATATGTTGAATGTGTTTTGTATAAATGTGTTAAGTAATAATGCTGTGTAATTAGGCATGAGTGATGTCTGTTCATAGCTACGTTCTTAAATCATTACAGCTACCGACCTGAGAAAAGCAGCACGGTGTCTGTGTCTTTTCTTCATATACATTTTTATATCCACTTTACAGCTGGTTGGAGTGTAACACCTGCCTGTATCTCTCTCCCTCTCTCTCTTCATTAAACATGACAAACGTCAGTAAACAGCTGGACAAGGCTTTGAAATCACAGATTTTGTGAGTTTTGTGTTTGTTTATTTTTTTAGGAAACGTCGGACCAGTTGCGACGTAATGTTTTCAGCAGCGCTAATGTTGTGGTTAATTTATCACCAAAAAACGTTGGGGGATTGCACAAACACCGTCATTCCCTGTTTGTCTGATGCTGCGGGTCAGAGAAGAAGTAGGCTGCAGCCGTTTGGCCTGGCGCTCAGCACTGCATGAGTGGAGGAGGAGGAGGAGGGAGGGGCGCGTGGGGCTTGTGAGCGCCGCGGAGCATGTCGGGGCGAAATTCTCACAAGAACTCAAATAAATGCCCCGTCATATATCAAAACACATTTGGGGGGAATTGATGACAGAGAGAGTCATTTTTATTCTTAAATATTGATGAATGAAGAAAAAATTTGGCTCCAGCAGAAGGGGCACTTTTCTCATCCAGGGCAAAAGGGCAGGTGCTTGAGCACCACCAGGGGTCTATCTGTGCACGTGCCTGGATGGTAGTGGTAGTAGTAGTACAGTAAGGGCGCTTATATGCTACTCCGTACTACACGTTTACGGACACATGGGAACGCCTACACGTAGGTGGAACGCCCTCTCCGTCATAGACATATATACCTATGTAATATATGTCTATGCTCTCCGTCCTCTCCGGGGCCCTCGGAGAGCCCTCTCGTGCACCGCTGAAAATTCTGTCGGTCCGTCCTGACGTGCTGTACAGCTACGGATACCCCTTGGCCGTGATTGGTCCGCTACGACATCATTTCCGGAATCTCACATTTCTGGACCTTGCGTTTCCTGTTTCTTTCCCTATATAATCACAATACCGCCATATTTAAAACCCACATAAGCGCCAGTATCTGACAGAGTAGTGCCAGAGCCCGGCAGGAGCAGACAGCAATTCAAATATTTTGTCCAAACGACCTTTGGACATATTCATTCATATCATATCATGGGACATATCCAACAGCCTCATTAGAATCTGCATCGACTATGATGCCATCTGACAGAAATATCTCCATACAGTTAATTTCTCTTAAACTTGCTTTATGATGCATTTGCCGCCTGTAATCGCGTTGTCACAGCAAGGACACAAACAAATTCCCGCAACAGGAAGAAGGCTGTTATCCTAAATGTGAAGTTATTTTATTCTCAAAAACGCCCGACCCCAGCCCGACAGCAAGTAAAATATTTAGTCCGAACCCCAATGAGTCAATGTCTCAACTGTTCATACTACTGACACATTTACGTACGTTTTTTATGAATAGCCTGCCTTTATTAAACTCGAGCATCAACAGATGAAGGCACAGATAAATGCACTCGCTCACACAAACAAGCCCAGTTAAACGCACAAGCGCAAGAGGGAGATAACCATATTAAAATTAAATTATTCACATTGCAAGAACGGAATGAAATGGCCTACACATTACACACGCTAGGCATCTGATATGCCTAAATAAAACTCAAGTTATATGCTACACCAGAAGAGGCACGAACAAGTCTTACCATTGAAGATATTTTTTTTTCTTGAAAAATGTAAGTACACGGCCACATTCGTTATAAAACTATCTACATAGTCCAACCATTGAGGTTTAATCCATGTTGTTGTGGAGAAAGAGGATGGCATCAATCATATTTCATTAAAGCTTCACACTTCTTACATTGGACATATCAAACAGCCTCATTAGAATCCGCATCGACTATGATGCCATCCGACAGAAATATCTCCATACAGTAAATTTCCCCTCATTAAGTGTCGTTTTAAACTCTCCAGATGACAGTTTCTTTTTTTTTTTTTTTAAACGTTAAGTGCACAAAGTTCGTTATGAAACGATCTACATAGTCCAACAATCAAGGTTTAATCCATAGAATCCGCATTGACTACTAAGCAGAAATATCTCCATACAGTAGATTTCCCCTCGTTTTGTATTGTTTTAAATTCTCCAGATGACAGTTTCTTTTTAACTTCTTCCATACCAGTTTGCCTCCTGTAACCGTGTTGTCAGAGCTAGGTCATAAACTAATTCTGGCACACAGGAAGAAGGCTATTATCCTAAATGTGATTTATTTTACTCTCAAAAACGAACTTCTGCATATATGAAGCAGACATGTTCCAGTGTTGGGAAAGTTCACTTTCTACATGAACTAGTTCAGTTCATAGTTCACACATTTTTAAATTAACTAGTTCAGTTCATAGTTTATAATTCAAAATTTTTAACTAAGTTCACAGCTCCAAAAATTGGAGTTCTTTTTTTCAATATGTTGGGAGCTATAATTTTTCTGCAATACCGCTCTCTGCCTCTACGCAATTCGGCGCACACACATTGTATTTGCTTAAAACACACAGAAAACACACAGCTGTCACTCCGCTTTTACCGGACCAATACCTTTCAAACTCGGTGATAGTATTCACAACTCATTTGTCCTTCATTCTATCAAATTTGATTAAACGGCATATGGTATTGCACCCTTGAGGCAAGCGTGAGTAGAGTTTTGTTCAGTTATCTCTCTAGACTGATTACTGACCAACCTTCCATCTTTGAATAATGTAACTTATAAACACTTCGGTTTAAAGCGCTGTGGCCGTCCTTAAAAGATGTGTCAATAAACGAACTTCTCCATCATGTGAAGCAGACACGTTGACTTCACTACTTATTAAGATGTTTTAAATATGGAATGCTTTATCCCGCAGGCCGCAGTCTCTCAATTTGCCAAGATGCTGATTATGGATTATCCGTGTGCTCTGCCCTGCCATTGTTTCTAACAATACAATATTTCTTTGTTTGAGTGTGGTTGTTTAGTGCATGGGGGTATATTATCGTTACTGTCTATAAAGGAAAGCATTGCAACGGGAAAATCTCCTGCTCATCTCCATTTGCGCCCCACCTGTCACGTCTCTGCGACCCACCAGTTGGGCTTTCCCCACACTTCGAGAAACGCTGCGTAGGGGGAAATTGACAGGGTGGTTGCAATAATAATTAAAAAAAAAATATTATTTTAGGAATTGATACACATTAGGTGCAGTTTAAGGCAAAGGGTAGTGATGGATAAAGTTTTCTATAAAAAACAAGTGGTCTTTCATTCTCACTTACCACTCTAAAACTATGAACTGAACTATGAACTGGTTCAGAATTCAAATGGTGAACTATGAACGTGAACTATTCATGTTTACTTGTATGAACTGAACTTTGAACTGGTTCATGAGAGGTGTGAACTTGTACAACACTGTCAGCTTGTCGGTCTTGACGTTCAGATGCTGTGCCTAAACTAGCTATACCATCGTCTAGTCACATGATCAAATAGAGCAGTGGTTCCCAAACTTTTTACAGTCCCGTACCCCTTCAGTCATTCAATCTCCAGCTACGTACCCCACCCCCCGTTTAAAAAAAAAAACATTTTCATTTTGTTCACCCTGACGGCTTAAAATGAGTGAATAATATGTGCCACAAGTGACCCAAACCTTCTAAGGTTGTTGTTTGCCAGCCATCAACAGAACAGAAGACTAAAAAAACTTTATTTGCAGGCGATTGGGAAGATGAGCGAATTAATTTTACAGGCTGTAGTGGAGGTGAGTGTGTCAACGGTTGAACAGGGGGGTGTGGCCGGAGCGGAGTTCAGCACAGACGTGACACTTTCTCAGGGGTTTAGTTTTTTAATTAATGCTTGTTCATCGTTGCGATCGTTGTTGTGTTTATTAGAAAGAAATGCAGCCTTGCAGGGCAAAATACAGGGGAATTTGGGCGATTTTGATGCACAAAATGATGTTTCCGTCCAAAAGTTGCAATTCTGTTTCAAAGGGTACATTACGCGAATTCCGTCCGTTTTCTGTTATCGCGGAAATGTTCTCCTCGTGTACCCCCTAAACCACTTTGCGTACCCCTGGGGGTACGCGTACCCCAGTTTGGGAACCAAGGAAATAGAGACTTGACATTGGACCACAACATACATATTACCCAGCAATCATCATTGCAAATCTGAATATGACAAAAATACCAAAGAAAATAAGAACATATTCATTTCATTGAATCGTTTTTTAATAGTTTCTATAGTATATAATTTTGTTATAGATTGCTACTATTTTCCCCACAAATAATACCTACCATGATAGAGATAAGTTTGCCTTTTCAAGTACATATATAGCATTAGACACGCTCTCTTGTGTAATGATATATGTCTCTAAGACCCATGTGACTACACATGCTGCACTTTTCCAGTTACGTAACTGCTGGGAGTTGGGAGATAAACAATCGACGACTTCTATCACAAAGACGGCATGGTGTAGCTTGTCTTCGACAAAAAAACGCTTCTCCACCTACTGTTCTGGCGGTGAATTGTTTTCAGCACTCACAGCCTTCGGAGAACCATAAAGGCAACAAAAATGCAAATTAGTCCTATCCGTCCGCCCGCCCATCCGTAACGGAGTCGGAGTACCATACTGGCACCTTAACAATTGCATGGACATATGTATAAACGTCTGCCCCCTACTGGTTGTTGTTTTTACTGTAACTGCCAAGAGGTACAAACCTAGCATGAAAGGAACGTTTATGTTGCTTTATAATGCTTCTGTCATTGATGAATGAAGAGGATGGGTGGTACAAATGGTGCTGACTCAGAGGTGTTGATTTATCTGGCATCTATCAGCAATGTACACTCTGGCTATTATTACAGTGTGTGGTAGGGTGGTGTTGTTACACCTACACTCCCTGCTTTTACATTCAATTAGCCCAACTATCGTCAGCCTAGTCACTGATAACCTCCACTTAGACGGAGATAAAACGACCAGACGTTGTGTGCGTGCATTACGGTGTCTGTAACCACACCCCTTCTCCTGTTGAAGTGCTTTCCTGATTTGCCGGGTAGGTGTTTGTTCGCTGGCGAGTGGTACAACTTTTACCTATTACTTTTGGGCTTACCTTTTCGTGTTTGTTTTGTAGCCCTGTATTCCTAGCCTTCCCTCTAACGCTCGCCTTAGGTATGTCCTTGTCCCTGCATGTTCAGGTATGCCTTTCCTATTTTCATTAACGCTGGATGAGTAGCCTCTTTTCACACTGGCTCTAATTAGCGCATATGTTTTATAGTGAGGAACCGTACTTCGCCGCTGACCTCGTCGTTCCAGTTATAACTGTTAAGCCTCATCTGCTTAGCCAGTGAGACTCCGTGACCGTGCTGAAGGGCCTGATCACAAAGGTGCTGCTGTTTTGTTTAGCCTGACAATGCCTGTATGATCCAGCATGCTCGTTACTCTGCCAAACTGTTGTTTTGCATGTTAGTCTGACATATCTGAGCTGGGTTTTCGTTTTCTTTGTCATGTTCTTTTTGTCTGGGCATTGTACCATCTTGTCAACTCCAATGGGGTAACGCTTCTGTCTGGTGTATTTTCTGTCTGCATGTGACTGGATAAGGCTGGTGGCGCTGTAGCTGTCCTGGTGCATGTTGGTTATTTGTTCTGGTCTGTAGTTAGTCTCTATAGATAATTGCTATTATTGTCTGAGTGATTCATGCTTATGATGGACTGTTGGTATCTCCTGGTGCAATAATTGTTTTCATTTTATTTATTAAGCAGTTGCTAGGTGCTTCCAGAGGGAGGCTAGGCACCTGGTGGTGGGCCCCTGTCACTGCATGCGGGTGTATCAAGCTGGTTAGTGGGTGTGCCGTGTTGTGCTGTGTGTGCAGTGTGCTGTGGGTTGCTTGCCGTGTCATAGTTCACCTTATAACCACTTCTTTGAGTGTGTGTGTGTGCACGTGTGAGCGGTGTGGATCCAAGAGCACGCCGTCTGCTAGTCTGCCTCCCTCAGGTAAGTCCTATTTAGCACTGCCTAGACTCTAGTCTAATAGTTTCCCTGTTTTAGCCTTACTGACATAAATGATATTCAATAAATATATTTTTGTATCTTGCTAACTTGTCAGTCTCGTTGCAGGTTATTTCATAATCCACCTCCTCACTCTCCCTTCCCTCAGTTATTAATAAACATTCTTGAACTGGAGTCCCGTCTGTCGCCTCATGCATTTCAAACCTGTTTTTGCCTTGGTGTATAAACTGAAATGAATTATATAATAAACAGTATACTGACAATTACTTTGAAGTATTCCCTGGGGCTTACTGGTGTAAGTTTTCCCTGGGGTGGCGTAGTCGGACTATAATTTGGGGTATAACCATCTTCCCCTCTACTGCCCTCACTACAAGTGCATGAAATGCCCTGTGTTGTTATTTGGTGGCTTCTTATTACAGTGCATGAAATGCCCTGTATTGTTATTCCTAGGCTTCTTATACTTCTTCTTCTTCTTAACACAATAGTTATAACAGATGTCTTTTCTTATAGCCATTCCGAGTGAAATGGAGATTATATTCTTATATCACGTCCGGTTCCCTATTTGCAGAGCTTTAGCAAGGAAGATAAATGCATGTTAACACCAAAAGGTAAATGGTGCTGTATTTTATCCCAGGCATCCAGTGTCTCCTGTCGACCTCTGGTTCTTCCATCTGGAGACGGCAGTCACTGGGCAGCACTTGCAGTCACATATACACTACTTGCGAAGCTTGCGATGCCCCAGTAGTAGTTTCTAGTCACCTCGATCCCGCACCCCTGCAATCAGGCCATATTCCCCTTCAACGTGGTGGCCTCCGGAATAACTATCACCTGGCCCGAGGTGGACAGCAGCCTCACCTTGGACTGAGATGACCCAGAGGTAGAGCCCGTGTCCTGCTTGCTGGAGGTGGCATGCAGCTTGGGCTTCCTGTAGAACAGCATCTGCTGCGCCTTCTCCCGGGAGTCCTCAGACACGTAGTAGAAGATGAAGGGGTCCAGGCAGCTGTTGAAGGTGCTGAGTGCCAACATTACCATGTAGGGGACGTAGAGGTTGTCCTCGCTCGTCTTATCTGCACTCACCATGTTGGAGAGCAGTAGCACGTTGCTGGGCAACAGACACACCAGGAACACCACTATCGTCAGCACGGTGACGCGCACGGCGTGGTTGTAGCGCCGGCCAGACTTGACCAGCGTGTGCAGGATGCAGCGGTAGCAGAACACCACCACCAGCAGTGGCAGCAGATAGCAAATGGTGAACAGGCTTGCGAAGTAGGGCAGGAAGAAGCTGTCCTGTTTGTCCAGGGGCAGCACATCGTGGCAGGTGGTGATGTTGAGGTTTGTTGGTCTGTAGGTCAGTTGAGTGGCCAGCAGGGGCGCCATGGCGGCCACGACCACCGCCCATGCCGCTATGCACATGTAAACGGAGAAGCGGTAGCTACGCAGCGCCCGCCCGCCGATCGGGTGCACCAGTGCCAGGTAGCGGTCGAAGGAGATCAGTGCCAGGCTCAGCACCGAGCCGTACGTGTTCCCGTAGAAGACGGCTATCACCAGGCGACACAGGGGCTCGCCCAGCGTCCAGTTGTTGCCGATAGTAGTAGGCAGGCGTTGCGGCGATGCGGAAGGGCAGCACCACCAGCAGTCGCAGGTGGTCAGATTTATGAGCAGGATGGTGGATGGCTGCTTCTTGGTGCGGAAGAGCAGCACCCACAGGGCCACCAGGTTGGAGGGGAGGCCCACCACGAAGGCCACGAGGTAGAGGATGGGCAGCAGCACCGTCGTGTCATAGGCCTGGATCTGGCCAATAGCAGCCGGGCTCAAATTTTTGCATTCGTCCATTCCCCAGCTGCGCAACCCTACGGCACAACAGCATAGGTAATCAGAAGAGATCAGGTTTATTAGCTTTATTGTCATTTTCATGTACACATGTTGTCACAGGGGAATGAAGTGAATGAAATGATGTTTTCAAGGACCACAGTGCAACACAGAACATTAAAAACCCACAATAAAAACAATTTGATTTAGGCCTTGACGATATCCAAAACACTGTACAGATTTTGTATGTATATATATACACATTATACAAATTGTAGTAGAAAAACTCAAACACTTCCTACAACCCACATTCCTAATGTTACAGCCTGGAGAGTGTGGATGCAGATCTCGCAGCCAGTTCCCTTGCGGTAATGCAAAGGCGCAGATTAAGCTGCGGTCGCAATGTTAGTAAATGAGGCCCTCAGTGGCAGTAGCAGCAGCAATTCAGACCAATAGTTGTGCAGGTGGGTGTGTTGAGTGGGGTATGGAACTATATGTGCAGTAAGGTAATCAAAGTGGACTGAGAGGAGAGCATGAACCAGATGACCTCTGTGATCATGTTAAAGTGTCTCCTGTCCTGCCATTATCCCGCTTGTTGGGCGTGTGTGCTAATGCATCCTTTGGAATATCCACAATCTGATTTGAGTTGTTGATTCTTTCCTGTAATGTTCATAATCTATAATTTGTGACTAATGAATGCAAACATTCACATTAAAGGGAAGCAATGACCAAACTACAAATGCATTTCTCCAAGAAAGTGTGATTGCTCAGCAGAAACAGAGGGTCACTAACTGTAAATGCATGAATCAGACGTGGGAGTAAAAGCAGTTCACAGGAAAAAGTGAGAGAATTTTGTTGAACAAACTATGCACATGGTGGTGCAGGCACTGGGCTCTGTAAAGCGCCTTGAGGCAATTGTATTGTTTTGGCCGCTATATAAATAAAATTGAATTGAATTGAACATATATCGGTATCTCTATAGTGGTAATTCCATTACCATAGTCACTCAACATCAGTCAGCATCTCCTCTGCAAGGACACATTTATCACATAAATGCAAATTCTTTGTGTCTCCAAAACACAAATGATTTTTGTTAATCAATATATTTTATGTAGGTATGAGAGCTATCTGTTGGTGTACTCTTGTACATTCTGTTATAAATGCACATATGGTTTGAAGACGATGAATACAGTATTATTACAGGGAAACTGTGCCAGGTAAACAGAGTTGGTAGTGAGCTAAAGCCATCTCCCTTCGCTTTCTTAATGTTTTTATCATAGTATTATTGCTGCACACTTTTTGCAATAAGATGATGCTTATATCCTAATCGTATTATATTCTAAGATTATCAGCCGTTACATGCTTTTGTGTTTACAGGAGTCATAGCTTTTTCCTCATCTCTATCATCCAAAATGAATAACGTAGCCCAACAGAGCTTTTTCAGTTTGTCACTGCATACATTTGAAAGAAAGTGTTTTGTAGTTGCCTGTTTTCAATATTTTGCTGACTTATTGCCATGGCTTTCAATGGATGTATTGTCATTCCTGGGCCTCATTAGTTAGCTAGCTGTTGTACTTATAGTTATACTACCATATATCAGCCAACATATTGGCATAGTCTCCACTACCATAGCTAACCATAAATATGTTTTTTGGCGTGCTTGTAAATGATTAAATTAAATTAAATTAAATGTAAATGAAAGATTGGCACCATGGACAGAACATGCCACTTTACTGAAGCATTCCAGTTCACACACGGCATATAGACCTCCTACGTACAATAGTGCCAGCCAATCACAAGGGAACAAGATTAGGCAACACACCTAGAAAGTAACTGGTAGCTGTTTATGCTACATCCCCCCCGACTGCATACACATTTTCAGCATCATGAAACAACATCCAATACAAGAACAGTAGCACCTTACGAGTGTGACACTCAATGTCAATACTATTATGAACTCCTTCAACTAGTCAGAGGTCCACTTGCAGAGGTTCACTTGCAGCCAGTAGGAGCTGAATACTTCTATAAGGCTGTGGTTCTGCTTAAGGTTCCTTCCTGATTAACAGGGAGTTTTTTCTTGCCCCTGTCGCTGTTGTGGTTGCTCTAAGGGGGTCCAGGCACTGGGCTCTGTGAAGCGGCTTGAGACAATTTTTTGTTTTGGCACTTTATAAATCAAATTGAATTGAATTTTTTTTTCATGATTATTAAGTAAAGTGTTTACTCTTACTCTTACTTTGCTCATGACGGAACATTTTACTAAGGTTGGCCCATTGCACACTAAACAGCATGAGTGCTGCTATATTTCCAGTTGTTCAGGCACAGCCACAATACAACATGGAGTGGTAAAGTACTGACTTAGAAAGCAGCTTGTTTTTTGGCCGGGGGCATAGGGTCTCAGCTAAATTTACTCATAAAAATGGACACATACGAATACACTCAGACTGTTAATTTACGTTTTTGTTTTTAATTAGAAGTACGCATTAAGCAGTAGCATAAATACCCTGTCCCCTCTCTGTTAGTATTGAGAGACAGGACAGACTATACTGCCAACACATGTTTTTCCAGTTTCCTGTGGAATGCTTTCCAGTATCTCTCCACAGTGCTCCTTAGCTCTCTCCCTACCCACTGTTCTGCTGAAAAGAAGTTGTCTTATTTGGAATGACTAGCTTTCAGCTCTGTCAGAAGTAAACAAAGACAGAGAGATAGACCAGGGCTTTTTCAGAAGCTATGGTACCTGACTCTGCCGTCACTCCGGCAGAACCTCCGAGTCAGGTAAAAGCAGGTGTAGTGGCAAAATTTCAGACTCATATTTTCGTTGTTAATTTTAACCACTTATTCATGTGTGCAGGATGAAAGGTTGTTCTTACTCATATCCGTAGCTAGCTTGCAATTTCTATCGTTCCTTATCCACAGTTTCTACTCACAAGACCCTGATGACTGACCGTTGATGTCTTTTATTTTCTTGCTCTTCACCAAAGAACAGAATCTCCACTTGCAGTAGTTGTAAATAAACACAATCTCACACTAAAATAATAATTGCAAAACTTCATTGACAGATGATGGTAAAAAAGCTGTATGCTTCCCAGCTACACACATGTCTATCTGATCTAGTCAAACATTCTCATATCACTTACGTCACATGTGCCGCACAGGATCTACATTATCCAATATCAATTCGCCCTCCACATTTACCATTCATTACAGATTTTACATCACTAACTGTCAGATGTTCACTCAAAATAAATTCTTAATTAAATCAAATATTGTAAATTAAATATTCAAATGCAAAATATTTTCCTATGATTTGGCTCCTACAGCAGGGGTGGAGGGGTATGCTTGATGGTTAACTCTCGCTGGGGCTCAGATGTTGCTGCACTTTCAGCACACTGCTCACCAGACCTGGAGCTGCTATCGTTAAAAGTTCGCCCCTTTTACCTTCCACGGGAATTCAGCTCTGTTATCATCACAGCAGTTTACATTCCACCGCAGGCGGACAAAGCGTGCGCGTTAGAGGAACTATTGTTCTTAGAGGAACTATTCTTCTTCTTCCTAATGGGACATAAGGCTTCGACGATCTGCCTCCATCTGGACCTGTCTTGTGCCGCATGCTGTGCCTCGCCCCAGGTTAGGTTCATCTCCTTCAGCTCCGCTGTCACCGTTCGCCGCCAGGTGTTCTTGGGCCGGCCTTGCTTCCTTTTCCCAGGTGGAGTCCATCGTAGGGCGATCTTGGGGATGCGGTCCTGGTCCATCCTGAGAACGTGTCCGAGCCATTTGAATCGGCGGCGTTTGATCTCTAGCACCACACTGTTGCACTTAGTCTTCTTGTATAGATGAGCATTGGATATTTTCTCAGGCCAGAAGATTTGACAGTTTCCTGAGGCATCCATTATGGAAGGCTTCGACTTTTTTCATGTCGTGAGATGTTACTCGCCAGCACTCCGAGCCGTACAACAACACAGATTTTACGTTACTGTTGTAGAGTCGGACCTTTGTTCTTAAGCTGTATTGCTTAGACTTCCAGATGGAGTGTAGCCTAGCAAAAGCACCCTGTGCCTTTCCGAGTCTTGCTCTAATATTTTTTTGTGCAGAGTTGTCTTTGCTGACGAGGCTTCCCAAGTATGTAAATTCCTCAGCATAGTCAAGAGCGTGCCCGTTCACTGTGATTGGTGTATCAGGGGTGGCATTGATGCACATCACTTGGGTTTTGGGTGCATTTGTGTTCAGCCCTACCTGTTGGGCAAATAGAGGAACTATACAGAGTTATTAATGGATTTGAGGATGCTCACCCTGAGGCAGTTTCTATTGTTGTTGGAGACTTCAATAGGGCTAATATGAGGAAAGTTCTACCGAAGTACCATCAACATATAAACTTTCCTACACGGGGTGAGCAGATTCTTGACCACTGCTACACGCAAATACGGAACAGTTACAAACCCCTCCCCCGCCCGGCTTTTGGGAAGTCGGATCACACCTCCATCATGCCAATCCCTACCTACAGGCAACGCCTAAAACAGGAAAAAACGGTTTCTCGGGCAGTTCAACGCTGGAGTGCTGAACCCATTAGCACTCTCCAGGACTGCTTTGATACAACAGACTGGCAGATGTTCTGTGTGCAGCTGATGGGGACATCAGTGAATACACAGACTCTGTCTCTTCATACATCTCCAAATGCATCGATGATGTCGTCCCCTGGGTCAGTGTTAGGACTTGCCCAAACCAAAAGCCCTGGGTAAATGGTCAAACTCAGAGCACGGCCCTCTGCCTATAACTCTGGTGATCCGGAGGCTTTGGGGAAGTCCAGATGTGACCTACGGACAGCCATCAGAGATGGAAAGAGAGAATACAGGGACAAGCTGGAGTCCACCTACCTCAGCTCCGACCCCCGACGCATGTGGGGTGGCCTGCGGAACATCACTGGCTATAAAGGGAGAAATAGCAGTGATGATACAAGCCCCAGCGAGAGTTAACCATCAAGCATACCCCTCCACCCCTGCTTTTACCTGACTCGGAGGTTCTGTCCTGCCGGTAGATGGAAAAACCGGCCGGAGTGACGGCAGAGTCAGGCACCATAGCTTCTGAAAAAGCCCTGGTCTATCTCTCTGTCTTTGTTTACTTCTGACAGATCAGCCTGCCGCCTCTCTACCTGATGACCTCAACACCTTTTACGCAAGGTTTGAGGCAACCGACCCCCTTCCTTCTGCGAAACTGGCAGAGGACCGAGACGACTGCACTCTGTCCCTGACTGTGGCTGACGTGAGGCGAGAGCTCCAAAGGGTGAACCCTCGGAAGTCATCCGGGCCCGATGGAGTTCCTGGCCGCGTCCTCAGGGGGTGCGCCGACCAGCTAGCGGAGGCATTCACCTCCATATTCAACCTCTCACTACATCTGTCTGAAGTCCCTACCTGCTTCAAGCAGGCAACCATCATCCCCCTACCAAAGAAACCATCCATCACCTGCTTAAATGACTACCGCCCTGTAGCACTGACCTCCACCATCATGAAGTGCTTCGAGCCGCTGGTCAGAACCCACATCTGCTCTACCCTTCCAAACACCCTGGACCCCGTTCAGTTTGCATACCTCACAAACAGATCAACAGATGATGCCATCGCCCTTGCAACGCACACCACTCTCTCCCACCTGGAAAAGGGTAACACATATGTGAGAATGCTGTTTGTGAATTACAGCTCAGCATTCAACACTATTGTGCCTGCCAAGCTCGTCCCTAAGCTCAGGAGCCTGGGTCTTAAAACACCCCTGTCCAACTGGATCCTGGACTTCCTGACGAGCAGACCCCAGGTAGTGAGAATGGGCAAGCACACCTCCTCCTCACTGACCCTGAGTACCGGGGGCCCCAGGGGTGCGTACTCAGTCCCCTCCTGTACTCCCTGTACACGCAGGACTGTGTGGCAACACACAGTTCCAACATCATCCTGAAGTTTGCAGACGACACTACCATCCTGGGTCTCATCTCTAACAACGATGAGACCGCCTATAGAGATGAGGTAAGGGGCTTGGTAGCATGGTGCCAAGACAACAACCTGTCTCTAAACATCTGCAAAACCAAGGAGATGATCGTGGATTTCAGGAAGCTACAAAGAGGGGGTCACAACACCATACACATCGAGGGAGCTGCAGTGGAGAGAGTCTCCAACTTCAAATTCCTCGGTGTGTACATCAAGGATGACCTTACCTGGTCCATGCAAGCGGACTCGGCGGTCAAAACTGCCCAGAAGCGGCTTTACTTCTTGAGGAGACCTCAGAGAGAACTCATTGAGTGTGAAGAATCAGCAACACTGAACAGTCGCCATCACCTTGTACTTCACACTTATACAAATGCACTTGCTACGTGTATATATACAGTGGGGAAAATAAGTATTTGAACCCCTGCCGATTTCGCAAGTTTGTCCACTTGCAAAGAAATGTGTGATCTATAATTGTAATGGTAGGTGTATATTAACAGTGAGAAATAAAATATCAACAAACAAATCCAGAAAATTGCATTTTATAACATTTATGACTTTATTTGTATTTGATGCAGAAAATAGGTATTTCCAATCAATTTTTGGTGCGTCTATGTTTTATGCCGAACTAGTTTCTTCAGAGCGTAATAGGATCTTGGTCGCGAGTGCTGGCACTTTTCGACAAGTGATCATGCTACACCAATAAGGTAGCTGCTTTTTGTCAACAGAGTTGCAAGATGGCGTCCACCATGCCTTCATCGAGCAGTACGGAGGACAAAGAAAATACACCGGAATGTCTTAATAAATCAAAAAACAAACATGAGAGAACTCATTGAGTGTGAACTCATTGAGTTATCCTTTTTGTTTTGTTAAGGCCAATTGCAGAAAGCTGCAGAGTTGAAGGATGACCAAAGTATTCTTTTGCATATAAAAGACAAAGACTGTGTGGCTCTGGAGGTGCAGTACCACAAAGGCTGTTATAATCAGTACACCAGGTTTTTGACGAGGCCTGAAAAACCAGAGAAAGAACAGTAAGTTATTTATTATATTGCATTTCAAGGAGCTACTAACTTAACATTATATAAGTAAACATTCAATCTGCATTCTGTTGTATGTGCACACAATCACAACACTTATTCATTTCTTTCCTTCTCATTCATATGTGTTCTAGGAATGAGCCCACGTTTGATGTCAGCTATAAGATATTCTGTGAGAGGATCATTCGCCAAAGGCTGCTTGTCAACCAAGAGGTGCTGAGAATGGGCCAGCTGAGGAAGGCCTTCATTGAACTGGTGAAAGCAAATGAAGGTCTTGATGCTTCAAACTACAGGTAACTGCAATGCATTTTTCTCTCAAGTATTATTATTTGTCATGTGCAAGTCCAGCTTTACACAACATGTGTGTGACAGGCCTGAGAAACTGTTTTTAAGTCTTACTGTTTGCACAGACAGTTGGCAACAAGGAGAACAGCTGGTGTGTGTGTGTGTGTGTGTGTGTGTGTGTGTGTGTGTGTGTGTGTGCCTTTCTTGGGCATCTTTGGTGTTAAATGTGCTGTATGGCAGATAGGTTCTAGCCTGTAATGTCTTGTACCACCTCCACCACTCTCTGCTTTTCATGATACTCCTGTGACTCCTAATTGTCACTGTTTTGTTGTGTTGCAGACAGGATATGTTGAAGAAGAGGCTGACTCGTGATTTCCCCCAGCTGGTGTTTCACATGCCCTTGGTGCACAACATCTGCGTGCTGGTTTTTACAGAGACCCTGTCAGAACTTGGGTCAACAAGTGCAGGCAGCAACATGCAGAATGGACACCCACTTTGCTGCACAAGCTGAATTGGCATATGTTTTTGTGAAGTCCACAGATACGGATAGATGTGCAATCCCAAGCTGGACAGGTTTCCATACACTGCTTCAAGGTGAAAATACTCTGCAGAAGTCAGCATTGTATTATCTTCCAGTAATTGAGGCCTCACCAACAGAGATGTCAACAGTGAACACTATCCTGAAGCGAAGTGTCCAGATGGCTGATCAGCTAGAACTGGATCATATAGTTTTAGTGTTTGACCAGGCTATATATGCCAAGGCACAGCAAATACGCTGGAAGAATGATGACTTTACACAACGTTTAGTGATTAGATTAGGCGAATTCCACACATGCATGTCCTACCTGAGTATTTTAGGCAAAAGGTTTGGAGATGCAGGACTGCAAGACATCCTCATTGAATCAGAAGTTGTTGCCCCAGGATCCATCAATGGGGTAATAAATGGTCATCATTACAATCGCAGCATGAGGGCTCATAAACTTCTCTATGAGAGTCTGCAGCGCATCAGGTTCATCAGCTTCTTGGACTCCTTGCCACCACAAGAGAGAGCTGTGTGCATGGATGTCATCACTGGCAGAGGCAGAGGCTTGTGTCCCGTTGATTACCCTTGGAACAAGCAGGGCTTACTGGTGCTTGAGGCGGTGTCAAGGTGACAGATGGGGTAAACGGAGTCAGGTAGAGGTTCGGTGCCAAAATAAGTTACCTAGTCGATATCAAATAGCCTACACGCGACCAAATGACCTTAACAGACAACATGTGTGAAATGTGTGATATCAGAAGCCATTGCAGTCATTATCTGTGGCTGATTGAGAGTGAAATGGTTCCACTGAGTGGGCAGGTGCACTTTATTAAATACACTCACAAATGAACTAACAAACAACCTGTGTTCTAAGTCCTATTCCAAAATCACTGTTAAAAGCCATTATAGTATAGAATCATAGTATATAGAGTCGGAGAACCATTTTCTCAATTTTTTTTTTAAAGTCTTGGTAAAAAGCCAAATTCAGACCCCATTTCTAAGGCATAACATTTTAAATGTTAAATGCTCTTGTAGGGGCAAATGTTACCCCAAGGATGCTGCGCTCGTCTAATGAGCGTCGTTTAGCACTGCCACCTGTGCAAGTACGGCAATCTAGACTATTCTTATTCGTAGTTCCACGTTGGTGGAACAAGCTGCCTAGCACTACCAGAGCAGGGGCGTCCCTCTCTACCTTCAAGAAGCTCTTGAAGACCCAACTCTTCAGAGAGCACCTCCATTCCCAACTTGCACTTCTACTAGTACTTAGCTTGCACTTACAGCAGTTACATTCCTACACTTTTTTCTATTTCGTATGTAAAATAGTATTTATTCTTACACTAGGTCTCTATTGCTCGTAGCTTGATTGTTCTCTCCCCTGTACGTCGCTTTGGATAAAAGCATCTGCTAAATGTCTAATGTCTTACATGCTGTAACGTCCTGAACATAACACCTTTGACCTCTACACTGGGAACATGCTCTAACGTCTTTAACATATAACACCTTTGACCTCTACACTGGGAACATGCTCTAACGTCTTTAACATATAACACCTTTGACCTCTACACTAGGAACATGCTATAACATCCTAAACATATAACACTCTGTCCCTTTGGCTTGATCTTCATTGGTGCACTGTGAAGTTTGTTGAAAAAGAACTGATCTACTGAAATTATGACATGACAAAAATTGTATGAATCAATGCATGATAAAATGATAATATTATAAAATATACACAGTTTTGCTACTTTTTTCTGTGCAGGTTATTCTTTGTTTATCCTGTCACACGTGTAACAAGATCACCAATGTGTTGTTGTCCACATGGGAAGCAAGATCAATAACTATGATCTAAGGGAATTGGTGAGTAACTAAGGGGTTGTACAATGATTTAATATTCTTTAAGCTGAAACATAGTTTTGTATGAGTGTCAACACTATCGACCGAATGTGCATCTTAGCCTTTCTGAAATTCTGAAAAAAAAGCTGCGGTCCTTGCATACCGTCACTGGGCATTATTACGGGAAAAATCACTAATATGTTCATCTCAAGCATTAACTTCACTGAATTTACAGGCCTCATCATAGTAGCCTACTGAGACTACAATACCAAATGTTGTAAAAAATGTTTTTGTGGTTTAAGACAATTACCACTTTTCCCTTGTCCTACTGGGACTTCTAAAGTGCATTTGACATCACTTATTCATCTGGACAGACTGGTAACGTGTATTGGCATGACAAGCTCATTGTTGGCTCGGGCGTATCTAATGATTGTGAAGAGTTTGCAAATTAAAACTTGAATGTTGGTGAATGAAAAACGTATTGTTAGATATCGGTAGGTTTCACATACCAGGCCATATCAGTTGATCCCTTCACATAGTCTAAGGGACACACCAGGGGTTTGGAGTCAGGGCCATTAGACTTGATTCTTGGCATTTGAAATGCCCTGTATTGTTATTCCAAGGCTTCTTATACTTTTTCTTCTTCTTCTTCTTCTTATTACAGTGCATGAAATGCCTTATATTGTTATTCCTACGTGGCTTCTTAATACAGTGCATGAAATGCCCTGCATTGTTATTCCTAGGCTTCTTATACTTCTTCTTTTTCTTACTCTTTGTACCAAACTTCTGTGCTTAATTCAGCTCGAACCGCTTATCGTAGAAACTTTGTTTGAACTTTGGCGCGTAGGTCTTATGCTAGGACACTTATGCTATGTATTTTTCATTTTTCTGAACTTTATACTTTTTAAGATATTAAAGAAAAACGAATAGAAATGTTCCCATTGACTTACATTGGGCCATTGTGACATCATAATAATTCAATTCAATTCAATTTTATTTATATAGCGCCATAACAATACAATTGTCTCTAGGCGCTTTACAGAGCCCAGAGCCTGAAACCCCCTTAGTGCAAGCACAATGGCAACACGGGCAAGAAAAAACTCCCTGTTAGTCAGGAAGGAACCTTAAGCAGAACCACGGCACATAAGGGGGAACCCATCTGCTTGAGGTCGGCCAGGTGGAGATAGGAACGGGGGCAGGGGGGAGGGTTGTGTGGCAGAAGGGGAAGGGAAACAACAGGTGTTGTACATAGCCTGCATTTGGTAGATGTACATAATATATATACAGACATCCGGTGGTAAATATATGATACAGACAAGACCAGTTTAGTGGGTATACACTGTGCTGATAGGGTTACTATTACAGGGGTGAGGGGAGTAGGAACAGAGAAACATGTCGATGGTGGCAATAATATATATTGTATATAAATGCTAGCATAGGGTATGAGGTAGAGTAAGTGTACGGCAGTGCGGTGGCGGTGGGTGCAATTGGTCGAGGGTTTCTGCAGGTAGACCGGGTGGAGAGACTACAGCAGCGTCCCATAGCGAAGATAGTCTAGATTAGGAGAGAAAGAAAAAGAACAGAGTGAGTGGGTTATTATAGGCATTAGCAATGTGATAAGAAAGGAGAGGGAGAGGGAGAGAGAGAGAGAGGCTGCCTGGCTGGGTGTATGGGGATTTTATTTAGTATTTAGTTGGCTGGTGACAGTCGCAAAACGCGCCGTGTACTGTACCCGGGATCTGTCGCACTCCTTCACGGTACAACAAACGCTGTCTGTAGCCCAGTTTTGTTGATTAGGGGGGTATTGCATGTGTTTTAGATGTGTTTAGCTATGCTGGCATTTAGCATTTAGTTTGGTTTGGCATTTAGTTTAGTTTAGCATTAGTTATGTTTAGTTATGCTGCCATTTAGCAATTAGTTTGGTTTGGTACATATGGAGATTTTAGTCGTAAGCTTTGTTAGGGTTGCAGGGTACAACATACGCTGTCTGTAGCCCAGTGATAAACGTTTTTATTTATTTATTTTATTTTTTTCTTGTGTGTTCAGATATGTCTAGTTATGCTTGCTGACTGGCTGGCCCAGTAGGTGATGGATTTGTTGACGCAATTACTTGTGGCTATAGGATGCACTAAAGAGGAATGTCTTTAGTCTTGATTTGAATATAGGTAGGGTGTGTGCATCTCGGATGGAGGCAGGGAGATTGTTCCAGAGGAGGGGGGCTCGGTAGCTAAAGGCTCTGCATCCTACTGTGGTTTTTGATATTCTTGGAATTACAAGGAGGCCTGCACTCTGGGAACGCAGCGGTCTTGGAGGGCAGTAGGGGACAACTAGTTCCTTAAGGTAGTTTGGAGCCAGGTCATTTAGGGCTTTGTATGTTAGCAGGAGTACTTTGAAATCAATTCTACGTTTGACAGGGAGCCAATGCAGAGAGGCAAGTACAGGTGAGATGTGCTCATATTTTTTTGTTCTGGTGAGTGTACGGGCAGCAGCGTTCTGTATAAGTTGGAGGCTCTTTATTGAGTTGATGCTGCATCCGGACAGGAGAGCATTGCAGTAGTCTAGTCGGGAAGTAATAAATGCGTGGATTCGTTTTTCTGCATCTTGGAGGGATAGGACTTTTCTAATTTTGGCAATATTGTGTAAATGAAAAAATTATGTCTTTGAGATCTGTTTTATGTGTGAGTCAAGTAGGAGGTCTTGGTTGATAGTTACACCAAGGTTTTTGATGCTAGTATTGGGTGTTGGGATGCCATCGAGTGTGGATAGATGGCTAGATAGTGTCATTCTCAATTGATCGGGGCCTACAAGCATAACCTCAGTTTTATCAGAGTTGAGGAGCAGGAAGTTGTTAGCCATCCAAGTTTTTACATCTTGCAGGCAAGTTTCTATCTTGGGTAAATGTACAATTTCATCAGGTTTCATGGATAGGTAGAGTTGGGTGTCATCAGCATAGCAGTGGAAGTTAATGCCATGGTTCCTTATGACAGCACCTAAGGGTAGCATGTAAAGAGAAAAGAGCAGTGGTCCGAGGACAGAGCCTTGGGGAACACCGTAGCTTACTCTAGTGTGATTGGATGACTTCTCATGGACATGAACGAATTGATGGCGATCAGAGAGGTAAGATCTAAACCAGGATAAGGCACAGCCTTTGATGCCAACATGATGTTCAAGTCTCTGTAATAGGATATGGTGATCTATAGTGTCGAAGGCGGTATTAGTATTGAGGTGCACCCATGATCGGATGCGATTAGTAGGTCATTCAGGACTTTGACTAAGGCCGTTTCAGTGCTGTGGTGGGCTCTAAAGCCAGATTGGAGGGTTTCTTCGATTTTGTTTTGGTGTAGAAAGGAAGTAAGTTGCTTAGCTACTATTTTTTCAAGTATTTTTGACAAGAAGGGGAGGTTAGATATGGGTCTATAGTTAGCTAGATTATCAGGATCAAGGTTAGGTTTTTTGAGAGATGGTTTGATCACTGCTATTTTGAATGATTTGGGGACGTATCCTGAAATTAGTGAATTATTCATTACATTAAGTAATGTCTCACTTAATAACGGTAGTGCATGTTTAAGAAGTTTTGTGGGGATAGGGTCTAGTAGGCACGTCGATGATTTAGATGAGAGGATCAGGGAGTTTAGTTCAGGGAGGTCAATGGGTGCGAAGGATTCAAGGAGAGCACCAAGTTGAGGGGGTGTTGCCATAGCCATAGGGCATTTTGGAAGAGGTGTAAGGTCATAGAGGGGGAGGAGACTATGAATTTGTTCTCTTATTGTTAGAATTTTGTTATTGAAAAAGGTCATGAAATCATTACCACTAAAGCTTATGTTCGATTGTATTGTGGTTTTTTGTTAGCCTAGAAATGATGTCAAATAGGAACTTTGGGTTGTTTTTATTATTGTCAATCATTGAAGAATAGTAAGCCAATTTCGCCTCAGAAAGTACTCGTTTATAGCTTAGAAGACTATCCTTCCATGCCAGGTGGAATACCTCAAGTTTGGTGGAGTACCATTTTTTTTCTAGTTTTCATGTGGTTTGTGCACGAGTGCACGAGTCTGATCAGTGTACCATGGGGCCAGTCTTTTCAGCGTCAAGGGTTGAGTGGAGCGCATGTATGACGCCATCCGTTAGTAGGTCGATATGGGGTGGGGGTGTGCGTACGTCATTTACTTTGCCAGTGGTAGGAGCTGTGGCAAGAGCGACTGGTAGTTTTGATATCAATTCTGCTGTAGTCCTGTCGGATAGACAGCGGCTGTAGAAGTAGGTTAATTCCGTTGTTGGACGGAGATCTAATTTCATGTTGAATGTAATTAGGTGGTGATCTGAAAGGGCAGTATTTTGAGGTAGAACTAGAGGGTGGTCAATTTCTAGGCCATGTGTTAATACAAGGTCAATGGTGTGATTATGGTGGTGAGTTGGTGTGTTTACATGTTGGGAGACCCCGATAGAGTCGATTAGTGATTGGAATGCAATTGTAAGGCTATTATTTTCATTATCCATGTGGATATTAAAATCTCCCACTATGAGGATTTTATCAGAGTTTACAACCAGGGCGGATAGGAAGTTGGAAAATTCAGATAAAAATTCAGTGTAGGGGCCTGGTGGTCTATATAGTGTCACAAGAGTGACCGGCTGAGTGGCTTTTGAGTTTGGATGCATAAGATGAAGTACGAGGACTTCAAATGATGCAAATTTAAATTTAGGTCTTGGGGAAATACATAGGTTAGCGAGGGAAATTGTAGCTACCCCACCTCCACGCCCTGTGCTGCGGGGGATGTGACAGTTAACATGACTTGGAGGGGTGGACTCATTTAAGGCTAGGAATTCATCGGGTTTTAGCCAGGTTTCAGTAAGGAAAAGTATTTGAATGTTGTTGTCCGTTATCAGCTCATTTATTAGTGCACCTTTTGATGTTAAGGACCGAATGTTAATAAGGCCCAGTTTTAGGATTGTACAAGTTTCATTGTGTGCTGATAAAGTTTGTATCTTTATTAGATTTTCCTGATTAATACTTCTTTTAGTGTGATTTGCGTTGGGTTTGTACGTTCTGGGTATAGATACCGTTTGTATATGGTTTAATATGGGCAAAGAGTGTACTGGTGCAGCCGAAGTTAGTGTGGTCTGCCTTCCAGTGCTAATTTTGGGTTGTCAGTAGTAGGTTTGGGCTAGGTGGTGTATTAAGTTTTGAGAGAGGAGTCTAGCACCCTCCCAGGAGGGGTGGATGCCATCCTTCTGCAGTAGCCCAGGCTTCCTCCAAAAAGTTGGCCAGTTATTTATGAAATCTACGTTATTGCATGAGCACCATTCTGCTAACCAGTTATTAAGTGAGGATAGCCTGCTGTACATCTCATCACCGCGGTTTATGGGCATAGGGCCCGAACACACTACAGTCTGCCATTTGTGTAGCGGTATTGAGTAGCGATGCGAAGTTTAGTTTGATGGTTTCCGATTGTCGTAGGCGGACATTGTTTACGCCTGTGTGAATAATACTTTTAGAGAATCTCTGTTTAGCGATTAGTTTTAAGTGGGATTCGATGTCATTTGCTCTAGCTCCGGATATACAGTTCACTGTTTGTGATGGGGTTGCGAGTTTAATATGTCTCAGGGTGGAATCACCAATTACGAGAACTTTATCATCAGCATCGGTGATATTAATTGTGGAGAAACGGTTTGAAATTGAGATGGGATGTGAGTGTGATACGGACATTGATTTATTTTTTCTACTACTTCCTCGCTTTACAGTTACCCATTTGTCTTGGGATTTAAGCTGCGGTGTTACCATGGGTGTGCTAGAAGGCGGAGTGGCGTTGGTTAATGTAGTTAATTTAGTTTCATCTGCATGCTGGGTTTCGCTAGTTTGGGCCAACGAGGTAATATGGTCTAAACCAGGGGTACTCAATAGGCGGACCGCGGTCCGGATCCGGACCCAGACCCAATCGAATTTGGACCGAAGCCAAAATCAACATTCTAATTTAATCATGATCCATCCAAGCAAGTTTTCATTGGTGCGTGATTTCGCGCTATATATTTTTTCCTACTCGATGTGGTTTCTATCTTCCGTGTCCAATTCAGAGGTCCAATCAGGAGCTGTAATAGCAACATCACTATGACAACTCACTCACTCAATGTTGGCCGCGAGCTCTGTGGGTCACGCAGGTTGTGTGTGTCAATGGCAACAACGCGGGCAGATAGATTTGTGAACAGTATCTTTTTCTCAGCAAACGAAAATCATGGCGTGCTTTAACCCGACAAAAAACGGAAAGTTAAATCCAAAAATCGCGAATTTAAGACAGAGTCGACTGACAAGTATGCATTTGTGCTGCCTGTGGGGAGCACAAAACCGATGTGTTTAATCTGAAACGAGACAGTTGCCCTTGTCAAAAGTGGTAACGTGAAACGTCACTATGAAACAAAGCATGCACTCTTCGAACAAAAATACCAGCAGAACTCTGCGTAAGGGGCAGAAAAATAAACCATCTGCAATCATACCAAGCAACATGCAGTGTAATAGTTAGATCAGCCACACAATAAGAGCGTGCATACCTCAACATACTGTTGTAAGTCTGCCTTTTCAACCATGAATATGGTGAAAAACAAATACAGGAGCACACTCACTAATGAACACTTACATCAGTGCCTCCGCCTGGCCTTCACACCTTTTTATGCCCAAGTTTAAACCACAAAAAAAGTGTCACCTTTCACACAAATAAGGCCAGACCACTTCACATTTTGTGCATAGTTTGAACGTTTTTGTTGGAGTTATGTTTTTGGATTTTGACCGTCACTGTTCCGGACCCTGGACTGAATGGAAATTTGGCGAGTGGACCTTTGGGGTTTCTAATTGAGTACCCCTGGTCTAAACTGAGGAGACGCGACTCAATTACAGATATCCTCGCTTCCAGGCTTGCCAGTAGCCTACATTTATTGCAAGTTTTGTGCCCACTGAAGGGTGTTGGGGAATCGCTAAACATGTTACATTCCAGGCAGCAGACAGAGGTAGAACAAAAAGCCATGGCCGTGGGAGCCAATTAAGGACAGTTAGCCAAGAGTGACAGAGAATAGGGGGGGGGGGGGGAGAGAATTCCCAGACTCGATGTAATGTGAAAGTTAGTAGTAGTGAGCGCAGTCACTGGGATACTTAAGTACAAAAGCAGATAAGCAGTGTTCCGGGGCTAGAGAGCACAGTAGGTAGCAACTCTAGCAGCAGGAAGTGGCGTCCGGAGCTTCTGAGAATGGGGAGAATAATAGGGTCATTAAACTGGCTTGCACCTGTGCTTCACTGACACCTGCGCCAAGGTTCCAAGGCTCCTCTTCTCTCTGTCCCTCCATTCAACTGTATAACTAGGAATATTTAGAGACACCTTCCATACTCTACTTTTTCTCTCTCTATCTTTCTCTCTATCCCTCTCACTTTCTCTCACACTCCATCTCTCTGCTTCAATCTATTTTCTTTCCTTCTTTCAATATTTTCCCTCTTCACTCTCTCTTTATCTCATTATACGTAGCCACTCCTGTTCACTCTTCTATCCTTTCTTCTTTCAATTACTCTGTCCATCAATTCCTACTCTTTTTTCAACTTTTTTGTCAGCCTTCTTTGACGTTACAGTCCTCTATCCTCCCTCACACTCCATCTCTCTGCTTCACTCCATTTTCTTTCCTTCTATCAATATTCAGCCTTTTTTTTACTTAACAGTCCTTTCCATTTCCTTTTTTCCTCCATGCCATGTCTATATCTTCCACTTTATCGATCGTTCTTTCTAAAATCTCGTTCCTCCCCTTATGTCCATTCTCTTTCCTACTTTCACTCATTCTCTCCCTCTGTAGAACATCCATCCAATTGTTTTTTATATCCCTCTCCAACTCCTCTTTCTCACACTCCATCTCTCTGCTTCACTCCATTTTCTCTCCATACCAAACAGCACCTCAATTCAATGAATTAGTTTTCTTCATTTGCACTCATTCCTTTTATAAGCTCTTCTTCTTTCATAAGCTAATCTATGCTCATAATTTTTCTCGAACCCTGAGATCTGGTCTAGGCCTACTTATTACAGACCATTTTTATTTTTATTAAACTGTTTGTGTTTATATAGAATCTTCACATCTCTATACATCGTCAGAGTTCTGGCCTGCAGGGCTCCACTTGCCCTGGGACACAGCGTCGGCCGTAAGGAATGCCGCTGGTTGAACTGATAGTCACAGCTGTAGACCCCTGGGAAGGAATTATCACTCGGGAATTTTCAAGGGTCTAGATCTACAGAAGGTGTTCAGGACTGACAACATGACAATACAGATGTATGTTTTTAAACATTTTTGCTGCGTACGTTCTGTCAGTAAAACATGCAGAAATAAGCCAAATTATCTCACATGTTTTATATGGTCTTCACAATCACACCAATGTGGACCTTTAATGCCATGACTTCACACGTTAACACAACACAATAGTTATAACTGATGTCTTTTCTTATAGCCATTCCGAGTGAAATGGAGATTATATTCTTATATCACTTCCGGTTCCCTATTTGCAGAGCTTTAGCAAGGAGGATAAATGCATGTTAACACCAAAAGGTAAATGGCGCTGTATTTTTTCCCAGGCATCCAGTGTCTCCTGTCGACCTCTGGTTCTTCCACCTGGAGAGGGCAGTCACTGGGGAGCACTTGCAGTCACATATACACTACTTGCGAAGCTTGCGATGCCCCAGTAGCAGTTTCTAGTCACCCCGATCCCGCACCCCTGCAATCAGGCCATATTCCCCTTCAAAGTGGTGGCCTCGGGAATAACTATCACCTGGCCCGAGGTGGACATCAGCGTCACCTTGGACCGAGAGGACCCAGAGGTCGAGCGCGTGTCATGCTGGCTGGAGGTGGACAGCAGCGTGAGCTTGGACCGAGATGACCCAGAGGTCGAGCGCGTGTCCTGCTTGCTGGAGGTGGCATGCAGCTTGGGCTTCCTGCAGAACAGCATCTGCTGCGCCTTCTCCCAGAAGTCCTCAGACACGTAGTAGAAGATGAAGGGGTCCAGGCAGCTGTTGAAGGTGCTGAGTGCCAACATTACCATGTAGGGGACGTAGAGGTTGTCCTCGCCCGCCTTGCCCGCACTCACCATGTTGGAGTAGTGCGAGAGCAGTAGCACTTTGCTGGGCAACAGGCACACCAGGAACACCACTATTGTCAGCACGGTGACGCGCACGGCGTGGTTGTAGCGCCGGCCAGACTTAACCAGCGTGTGCAGGATGCAGCCGTAGCAGAACACGACCACCAGCAGTGGCAGCAGAAAGCAAATGGTGAACAGGCTTGCGAAGTAGGGCAGGAAGAAGCTGCCCTGTTCGTCCACGGGCAGCGCATCGTGGCAGGTGGTGATGTTGAGGGACTTGAGCGTGTAGGTCTGTTGTGTGGCCAGCAGGGGCGCCATGGCAGCCACGACCACCGCCCATGCCGCTATGCACATGTAGAAGGAGAAACGGTAGCTGCGCAGCGCCCGCCCGTCGATCGGGTGCACCAGTGCCAGGTAGCGGTCGAAGGCGATCAGTGCCAGGCTCAGCACCGAGCCGTACGTGTTCCCGTAGAAGACGGCTATCACCAGGCGACACAGGGGCTCGCCCAGCATCCAGTTGTTGCCATGGAAGTGGTAGGCGATGCGGAAGGGCAGCACGACCAGCAGTAGCAGGTCACAGGTGGTCAGATTTATGAGCAGGATGGTGGATGGCTGCTTCTTGGTGCGGAAGAGCAGCACCCACAGGGCCACCAGGTTGGAGGGGAGGCCCACCACGAAGGCCACGAGGTAGAGGATGGGCAGCAGCACCGTCGTGTCATTGGCCTGGATGTGGCGCACAACCTCCGGGCTCACGTCGTTGCAGTTGTTTATTGGATGGCTGCGCAACCCTGCGGCACAACAGCATAGATAATCAGAAGAGATCAGCTTTATTGTCATTTTCATGTACACATGTTGTCATACAAACAGGGGAATGAAGAGAATGAAATGATGTTTCTCAAGGACCACAGGCCTTAACGATATGCAAAACACTGTACATATTTTGTTTATATATATATATATACACACACACTATACAAATTGTAACTGTTCCGCCATTATCCCGCTGGTTGGGCGTGTGTGCTAATGCATCCTTTGGAATATGCACAATCTGATTTGAGTTGTTGATTCTTTCCTGTAATGTTCATAATCTATAATTTGTGACTAATGAATGCAATCATTCACATTAATGGGAAGCAATGACCAAACTAGAAATACATTTCTCCAAGAAAGTGTCATTGCTCAGCAGAAGCAGAAATGCATGAATCAGACGTCTGAGTAAAAGCTAGGGATGCACCGATACCACTTTTTTACAAACCGATACGAGTACGAGTATTTTTATATGTGTACTTGCCAGTACCGAGTACCGATACTTCTTAGATTTGGTCTCCATGAAAGTGCAATTAATTTGGAGGCAGATTTTATTTTTTCCTCTCCAGATTATGTCAAGCCTATAGTACAAAATTAACAGAAGGCAATCCCAAGCCAAAAATAAACAGAGCTTTCTGGTTTTAACACACAAAAAAAGCCTTCAAACAGACAATATCATCACATTAGACAAAATGCAAATATAACCAGATAAAGGCAATTCAATTTGCTGCATAGTTAACAACACAGTCTGCTTAACAAAAAGTGAACAGAACTATTACTGGATTAGCACAAGAGCACATTTCAGTTACAAAAGGATCAGAAGAATCTCCTGCTCAAGTACACAAACAATCACTTAACCTATGTGGCACAGTCTTTCTCTCTACCTCGCTCTATGTGTGTGCGTGAGCGTTTTTTTCTTTTGCAAGACGTCAGTTAAGATTGGTTGCTTCGGTCTTGCGCCACTAGCATCAGTGAACTCTGTGTACTTAGCACTATGGTGTGTCTTCAGATGTTTAATCAAATTGCTTGTGTTAAACAAAGTACTTTCCTTTCCGCCCCTCGACACCGTAGCAGTGCAGATCTTACACTGTGCCCTACTCCTGTCGTCGTCATTTATCTTAAAATGAGCCCAAATCGCCGTTAAGGCAGCACAACGAAATTGCTAATCGCTAACGAGATGCTAGCAGCAAAATTTAGCGAAACCTGTATACTGAAATACTTTGACACTATGACAAACTTTCCTAACACAGTCAAACATCAAGCAAATGCAACACAAGACGGCAAATAAGCTATTTACTAGTCTGGCAGAGAGTGGTAGGACAGGTAGGACAATAAATTACATTTTGTGTCAGCATAGACCGGCCAGTTTGATGCAGTGAAATACTGATGAGTGGTATCGGTGCTTGGTATCGGCAATTCACAAACGAGTACGAGTATTTTAACGAAGTATCGGCACCGATACTGGTATCGGTGCATCCCTACTACTTATTATATTGTAAGATTATCAGCCGTTACATGCTTTTGTGTCATAGCTTTTTCCTCATTTCTGTCATCCATAATGTAGCCCCACAGAGCATATTCAGTTTGTCACTGCACACATTTGAAAGAGGGTGTTTTAAATATTTCGCTGACTTATCGGATTTATTGTCATTCCTGGGCCTCATTAGTTAGCTAGCTGTTGTACTTATGTAGTTATACTGCCAAATATCAGCCAACTTATTATAGGTTTTCTACAATGCAGAAAAATCATAATTCATCTGATTGCAAGTCTCCACTACCATAGCTAACCATAAATATGTTTTTTTGGTGTGCTTGTAAATGAAGGAGATTGGCACCATGGACAGGAAATGCCACTTTACTGAAGAATTCCAGTGCACACACAGAGGGGGCAGCTTGTCCATAAGGGCGATTGGGTCGACGCACTGCCTACGGGAAAAGGAGATTTTTTTTTTCTGTCGGATTCTACCACTAGACCGTGTGATCTACCTCTGAATGTCATTGTCCAATCAGGTAACAGTCAGGCAACAGTCAGGCAAAATTCGTGCTTCAAATGGCCCCGCCCCTTCTGGGCGATTTGGGGCGAAATTGAAATCGCCCCAGACCTCTCTCATTGACTCCCATGTTAAATCCATTTTTTTTCACAAAACAGGGCTCTCAATGCATTCTCTATGGCTTCCGGGTGGGCTCGCCACTCCATGCTTTCATCATAAGTAATGGACGTAAAAGCGTATAAGAACGTCATACAACTTCGACCAAGGCATTCTGTCGAGATGGCTAGTGCTCAGTGCAACAACTAAATTCTTTCTTAGCAAGAAACTTCTTTTGGTCGGAGTACTAAATTGGCAACCAGTGCCGCCGCTCCCATAACGCGAACTACGCGCTGTGCGTAGGGCACCAAGTCCTGAGGGGGCACCAAAAAATACGCAACTGAAAAATCACCATAGTTATAATAATTATAATGCCGATATTATTTCAGTATAGAAAAATTAGGCACCTTTTTGGCATGTATATCACAAAACAGGCAGAACAAGAGATGTATTGAATTGCTCAAAAAAAGTTACGATGGTGCCCCCCCCCCCCCCCCCCCAAAAAATTAAATAAATTAAAATACTCACTCAACTTCCCAAGCTCGCCGTGGGTGCCCTTTCCTATCTCAGTGGCCTGACGAACTTTGACAGTAGGCTAACTTTTCGAAAATGGCCTCAAAAAGACAACAGGAGTCAGGGGCACAAAAAAGAAAGAGAAAGAAACTGCGAGATGATGCCCGTGCATCACTTTCAGGTAAGTCCATGTTTAATCATTGTTAAATACGGGAAATGTGCTGCTAATTTAATGGTTAACCTATGCATACACCTCAAACTACCTGACGTTATTGCTAATGTTAGCACACTCAAATATGTTATAACTTAGTTGCAAGTAGGGTCGCCAACCGTCCCGAATTGTCCGGGACATCCCGAATTATGGGTATTTTGTATTTGTCCCGTCAGGGACAGCTCCAGTCCCGTATTCCAATCACAGCCTTTTTTATTTGTATCCGTGAAAAGAGAAAAAAGTTAAGTGTTATCTGTGCCCTGGAGACAAGCGCCTCTCAACTGCACTTGACTCCACAAGCATTTGTTACTCCAACACGAACAGGTGAAACTTGTAGCGAGAGATCATCATGCCTCGACTGAAGGACAGACTGCCCCAACTCAAATAGAGTATCTTAAATCACGATTAAATTGGAAGCTTGCACATTGACTACTGGTTGTTTTCATATTTCATATCAGCATTCTTTACACATGATGAACTGGTGTTAATATGTGTGAATATGAACTCGTTCATAAGAAGTGTCACAGGCACCCATTATAATTGTAGAAGTTAAATCGAGGAGACTATAACATTAGCTAGATAACTAGCTATCATTCCCTGCAAATGGAAATCTTCCATTTAAATCGTTTAAGGTTATTAAAAGTTTCCTTAGCTAGCTAGCTAGCATAGCACCTTGATAACCATAGCAACCAGGAATCACAAATTTAGCTGCAAAGTTATGGATATGTAGTGACGAGGTGTTTTAGCTGTTCTACATAGTGTGTTTACAAAGTAAAGTAAAATTGTGTGAATTTTCTGCTTCTAAATCTTTGCTTTATTGAAGAAGATTGCTTACTTGTATACTTCTGCTTTTAAGTTTGTATTTATGGATGACTATTTAATTTCTACGAAGATTTTGCACATCCCAATACTTGTGTGTATGTATGTTTTGGCTGTTCTGTGAACTGTTTACAAAGTAGATTTTCCTTTTTCGTTTCGTTTTTTTTTTCTCGGGGGGGGGGCATCATAAAGGAGTTATGCTTAGGGCACCAAAATGGCTAGCAGCGGCACTGTTGGCAACAATACAATTAGGACCTCCTAGACCAGGGGTACTCAATTAGAAACCCAAAAGGTCCACTCGCCAAATTTCCATTCAGTCCAGGGTCCGGAACAGTGACGGTCAAAATCCAAAAACATAACTCCAACAAAAACGTTCAAACTACCGTATGCACAAACGGTTATGTGGTCTGGCCTTATTTGTGTGAAAGGTGACACTTTTTTGTGGTTTAAACTTGGGCATAAAAGGTGTGATGGCCAGGCGGAGGCACTGATGTAAGTGTTCATTGGGTGTGCTCCTGTATTTGTTTTTCACCATATTCATGGTTGAAAAGGCAGACTCACAACAGTATCTCTATCCTAAACTGTTGTGTTATACTGCATATTTTCAGTTTAAGTACATTGAGAGCAACTAAACCCAGAAAAAATTCCTTGTATATGAAAATGTACTTGGCCAATAAACATGATTCTGATTCTGATTCTGATATATGTTGAGGTATGCACGCTCTTGTTGTGTGGCTGATCTAACTATTACACTGCATGTTGCTTGGTATGATTGCAGATGGTTTATTTTTCTGCCCCTTACCTCAGAGTTCTGCGGGTATTTTTGTTCGAAGTGTGCATGCTTTGTTTCATAGTGACGTTTCACGTTACCACTTTTGACAAGGGCAACCGTCTCGTTACAGATTAAACACATCGGTTTTGTGCTCCCCACAGGCAGCACAAATGCATACTTGTCAGTCCAGTCTGTCTTAAATTCGCGATTTTTGGAATAAACTTTTCTCTTTTTGTCGGGTTTAAAGCACGCCATGATTTTCGTTCGCTGAGAAAAAAATACCGTTCACATATCTATCTGCCGGCATTGTTGCCATTGACACACACAATCTGCGTGACCCACAGAGCTCGCGGCCAACATTGAGTAAGTGAGTGAGTTGTCATAGTGATGTTGTTATATTACAGCTCCTGATTGGACCTCTGGATTGGACACGGAAGATAGAAACCACATCGAGTAGGAAAAAAATATATAGCGCGAAATCACGCACCAATGAAACCTCGCTTGATCATGATTAAATTAGAATTTTGATTTAGGCTTCGGTCCAAATTTGATTGCGTCTGGGTCCGGATCCAGACCGCGGTCCGCCTATTGAGTACCCCTGTCCCAGACCAAATCTATCAATTAAACATGTGCTACAAAGAAGGGGAAATCCTACCCCGAGGATTTTCAAAGAATTGGTACTGTCAAGGCAAAAAGTGACCGGGTGCCTAAAAGAGCC
This sequence comes from Clupea harengus, assembly GCF_900700415.2. Taxonomy (NCBI): domain Eukaryota; kingdom Metazoa; phylum Chordata; class Actinopteri; order Clupeiformes; family Clupeidae; genus Clupea; species Clupea harengus. The sequence goes on from NC_045171.1 coordinate 10,794,306, forward strand.
CGGGTGACATAATATTGGCTTTCGAACGACTCTTGAGTGACAGTTGCTATACCAACGTTAGCATTACGTCACCCGGGCTCTTTTTGGAAGTCAGACTACCTCAACGCGATTTACCCCAGAGCATCTCTCATTATACTTTGCTACCTGAGACCAGCTTGTGTAACAGGTTAGAAAAGCAGTTTGAAATAATTGCACAATATAGTCTGTTACCTGTATTTAAGTTTCTTTTTAATCTTTTATTTTGATATCACAAGCACACTGGTATTGGGGGTCTCTGGTAGCCCCCCCCCCCCCCCGTTTTGTTCCTCTCTCCCCCCTTCCTCTTTCCTCTTTGGTATATGCTTGGAATGAGGTAGGTGGTTGAGTTTTAGTGGGATGGATCTGACTGCCTTGCTGCGCTTGGAGGAAATGCTCTTTTTAGCACAATGGACTTGTCGTCTGGATTTTACAATGTTCCCCTCCATGAAGCTAGTAGGAAGTTCACTGCTTTTACTACGCCACTGGGGTTGTATGAATACAATCGTTTAGCCCAAGGCCTCGGTAACAGTCCTGCGTCCTTTATGAGGATGATGCTTAGCATTTTTGGTGATTTAAATTTTTCCAGTCTTCTTTGTTATTTGGATGACCTGCTCGTCCTTGCCCCATCTGCTGACGTGCAACTGGACCGTTTGAGAGTTGTGTTCAGCAGTCTCCGGGCCAACAATCTCAAACTTTCACAAAAGAAGTGCTACTTCCTGAGGCAGTCAGTTAAGTTTTTGGGACATATAGTAGACCGCGATGGGGTCTCTGTGGATTTGGAGAAGATTGCTGTAATCTCATCCTTTGCCAAGGGTGACTTGATGGAATCAGATGGCTGCACACCATCTCAGAAGAGGATAAGGTCATTTTTGGGCATGGTCTTATATTACCAGCATTTCATTCCCAATTGTTCTTCCATAACAAAACCTCTGTTTAGTTTGACTGCTGGCTGTAAGCGTAGGGGCAGAGTGCCTAAAGCTAGTAAAAGTGGCACTTTCCGCCTACTGGTTCCACAAGACTGGACGGCCGCATGTGACAAGGCCTTTGATGACCTGAAGTCTGCATTGGTTGAGTGTGTGGCCCTTGCCCATCCTGATTTTGAGAAGCCTTTTATCCTCTGCACTGATGCATCTCTTGACGGCATAGGCGCTGTTCTCTCACAAGTCCAGGATGGTGAAGACAGAGCAAGACCAGTGGCGTTTGCGAGCAAGTCGCTCAGCCGTTGCCAAGCCAACTACCCAGCACACAGACTAGAATTTCTGGCACTGAAATGGGCAGTGTGTGATAAGTTCAGCCACTGGCTCAAAGGCAGCCAGTTCACGGTATGGACTGATAACAATCCACTCACGTACATCATGACACAGCCCAAGCTGGACGCCTGTGAACAGCGCTGGGTCGCTAAATTGGCCCCATATAACTTCAAGATCAAGCATGTTCCAGGCAGATTGAACGTTGTTGCTGATGCACTGAGCAGGGACCCTTTTGTCAAGCCGATGAGCCAGCGCCTGCTTTCAGAGCCATACAGCCGTCTGATAGAGTGTGCAAAGGATCTTGGAGACGGATTCATCCAAGACGTCTTCCGCTTGACTAGTCAGCCACAGGGAGAGGATGGTGGCCGTAAATTATCCATAAGCCTCAGGTGACGGCACGTCTCTGTGTTCTGCATGAAGTCCAAGCACAGGGCTGCGGTGGTGACAGTGAAGGTCGGCACAGACAGACGGACTTCACCCACAGACTTTTGTCTTGAGAGAGCACTGATGACCTGCTCCACACTCTCAGATGAGAGGCTGCTGTATCTCACGTTCAGTTTAGTCAGGATCTTTCCCTCCCTCAGAGCTGAGATCAGGACACCAACATCAGCATCTGACGGGTTCCTCACAGTTAACCTGAGGCTTCTGGAGTCTTTCTTCACAGAGAGAGAGGAGGGTGGCCTTAAATTGTCCTCGAGCATCAGCTGATAGCACGTCTTTGTGTTCTGAATGAAGTCCAAGCACAGGGCTGCGGTGGTGACAGTGAAGGTCGTCACATACAGATAGACTTCACCCACAGACTTTTGTCTGGAGAGAGCACTGACGACCTGCTTCACACTCTCAGGTGAGAGGCTGCTCTCTTCCACTCTCAGGACAGCCAGGATCTTCCCCTCCCCCAGAGCTGAGATCAGGACACCAACATCAGCATCTGACAGGTTCCTCACAGTTAACCTGAGGCTTCTGTAGTATTTGTCCACAGAGAGAGAGGAGGGTGGACTTGAATTCTCCTTAAGCGTCAGGTAACGGCACGTCTCTGTGTTCTGAATGAAGTCCAAGCACAGGGCTGTGGTGGTGACAGTGATGGTCGTCACAGACAGATGGACTTCACCCACATACTTTTGCCTGGAGAGAACACTGAGGACCTGCTCCACACTCTCAGGTGAGAGGCTGCTCTCTTCCACTCTCAGGACAGCCAGGATCTTATGTTGCACCCCTTGAGCTTCAGGCTTCTGATGGTCGGGCAACACTGCAGGCAGTACAGCAGCACCCAGCAGTCGGTCCTCGTCAGGGGAATGTAGTGAAACTTCACCTCACCCCAGACTCCCCTCCTGAGCATGGTCTGACTGATACTTCTAGTCGCCTTCATCCACACAGTCACACATTCCCACACTGCAGCCTACACTCCCACCACATGCACCTCACACGTCTAGGTTTGGTCGTGTTATGAAGCCTGTCAGTCCCCCCAGGATTTCGCGGGCCTTTTTTGTGATTCCTGATTTTGCGGGAGCTTTTCCAAAAAGTTGCGATGAAAGTTGCAGTGTTTTTTAGGTGTTTGTTGCGTTGAAATTGCGGGAGTAAGTGAAAGTTGCGATAAAAAAGTTGTGAATTTCCCTCTTTGTAATTATAATTTAGTTATTGGTTGAAAAATAAGTAATTAATAAACAAACATTCATTAAAGAACAAAACTATTGATAAATGGTCCCCTAAATAACCTTACCAACATGCCAAACAAAAGATTACCAGGACTACAAAAATTTAGCAAAATAGGCTGTTCTGCCCTCTGCTTATTTAGGTCAGCAAATGTATATTGCTTGTATTGTTGTTATAGAAACAAAAACAGTATAGTATTGGACTTTTACTTTGACATCATTAAAATGTTCGTCTCGTGAGAATGGCAACAGCTGTTAGACAGTTATCTAGAAACATATGCTAGTTACGGGTTGCTCATAGTAAACCTTGTGTTATGCTTTCCCTCACACCCTCGAAAACAATGACTACGTGTTTTGACTGTTTCATACTGTGATAAACATGTTTAAGTGACCTAAATTTAATTTCCATGAACTGTGTTAGTGTTAATTATTAGTAATATAGCAGGGCTCTCAAGTTTTGAAGTGAGGCAAGAGTGACATACCCCCCCCCCCCTCCCGGCCAAGCCCCCATTCCGCCCGCCCCTCCCCTGCCGTATGCCCACAGACCAGCCCTGCCCCCCCCCCTCCCCCCATATTATTATTAGTGTTTTGTTGTTGTTAATAATTGATCAGACTTGCAGAAAATATTTGACACATGGCACTGACAATTCAACCAATTACTAAGTATTTATTCAATTTGGGAGAGAGAGAGAGAATTATGACTTGTGTTGTTTATTGTAGGTGTTTGTTGCCTTTTTGGGACTCTTATCATTTTCGGTGTTGGTTCCCATTATATATGCCATAGTCATAGAAGTGGATGTATTAATTAGGAAAAATTGTATTCATGAACATTGTAGTCAACCTTATGCATTTAAATGTACCTTGACCTCTTGCACACTCATCTCTGCAGTCACTGGCAAGTCAAAGTTTTTGACTGCGCTGGTTGACTTCAGTGCCTGCTGTTTGGCCTGATGCCCCTTACTGCCTATGTGCCTTGTCACATCCCGCACACCTGGATGGGCACAGGAGTTCTCTTGGCGGCAGATAGAGCACCAGTAATATGAGCTGGTGCTTCCTACAGTAATAAATGGCCATTTAGAGGTCCATTCACTATTAAAAGAGGTCTTGGTGGCTGCTCCTGGGACTATTCTCCCTTTTGTTCGAGCCATCTCCTCCACTGTTTCTTCCACCATGTCTTCCACTGTCTCTTCCTCTTCCACCTGCACCATCTCCTCCTCCTCTTCCACCTGTACTGTCTCTTCTTCTTCCACCTGTACTGTCTCTTCCTCTTCCACCATCTCCTCCTCTAATGTGTTTACGTTCTCTGGGCCTAATCTGGCCTTTTTAGGGGGCTTTCCTCTTAGGGCGAAGGACAGGATGCTTATTTGTTTTTTACCTGACATCTTTGAAAGACAGATGCAATGATTAATGCATCCATGGCCAGGATATTTATAACATGCTAGTATGCCTAATGAGCTCGCAATTCACAACTTCACGTGAAGAAGCCTCGGAATCTGAATAGAATGTTCAAGCAAACACATTTACAAAAAATAATGCCCATAACATCATTGAATATTAAGGGCTGCCTAATATTCGTTCGAATTATAGGCTATATATATTTTTAATAGGCCTACTCGAAATTTATTATAGCCTATTAACGAAGTTCGGAGTCAAAGCTATAGCCTAGTGAAAAGGCAAACTGTGTTGGCTACAAACACTCATTAAAAACTGATGCTAATTATCTGGGAAATATTCTCTAACTGCAGTCAAGTTGTCATTGCTTGTGTCAAACCATTGTGAATTTGTTGTAACATTAAAACAGGAGACGACTTGCTCTTTGTAGAAGACTGATGCTCGGAGCTCCAGTGGTTTCCTCAGGTTAACGAAACTTTCGAAAGATCAGTCGCGCGCAATTCCAGGATGCTTTATTTTCATTGGTTGCTGGATTAAATCTTACCCAGATACAACAGATACAAAAGACACTTTTTTTTTCTGATTGGCTATTTTTTTTTTTTTTTGATTGGCTGATAATTGGCACCTCACGGGAGAATTCCAGGGGATTCGGGGAGACGTGCTTGATTCCTCCATGGTGAGGGCAGCGCGGCCAGGTCATGTTTGCGCGCTGCGGCACATTAAATAGCCTAGAGTTTTTTTTCAGCGTGAGAAATACGATGTGTGGCGGGAGTGCGTGATTAAAGACCGAAATGAGTGACTGTCACGCTCAATGCCTGACACTTGAGAGCCCTGATATAGCGATATGACCGTTATTCATTCATAATTCCTTTAATGGCTTACGTTAGCACTTGTTAGCCAGCTGTGCTGTAATCTGTTGTTGCTCTGATTCTTGATGTAACGAGTATAATAGTAACTTGCTGTGTTTAGTATACCTTCTAAGTATTTTCTGTATTACAGTTTCACTCATAAATTTCACCTGACAATCAATAAAGGAGCAAGGCGCTCGCTACCTGGCTTGTGTAATCGAGTTTGGCTGTCTGTTTACCTACGTTAATGTACTGGTGGTGTAAAACACGTAGCGGGAACAGTACATAGGCTTTACTTATCCACAACGAAGTAAGCTGTTGGTATTACAAAAGGACCACCAGTAAGACTGAATAAAATGTTATGAATGTCTCAGCCTTCACATATAACGAAAACAAAAAAAAACAGCCTGTGTCACTGATCTGTCTGTCTGACGTCCTTCCTGCGTTTCTGCCGTTCTCATTCTATGCTGATCAATCTGTTTTGCTATCCTTGTTGATTTGTTTTATCTGTATAGGTGTTTATGTTGTTCAATTTCATATATTAATTTAAAGTCGTCCAATTTCAAGTTATCCATCCTTCAACACTCGCTGCTACCTTATCAGCAGAAAGTAACGTTAAATCTCCATGGCAACAGCTCTAGAGGGTTTGGGAAATAATCGGATTCATTGCTTCCTTTATTATTCACAGCAAAATATATAATTTTAATTACATTTCATAGATGTATTACCAGACTCTATGTAGAAAGGGCCATGCACACCTTGCAGAAAATTATAAAAATTGAAGCTAGATCTATTTCTGAATTATCGGAGGACATGGGCTGCGTTCCGTTTCCACCTCTGGTGTAGCCATTCTCATTGTTTACAACGGATTAGAACTCTGCTAGTGTCTGCACGGTGTCCGCAGGGCAGAATTTCCGCCCTTGGTGTAGCCGGGGGAGGGAGAAAGTTGTGGGAGATGACAAAGATTTGTCAAATTTGCGAGAAAGTTGCGGTGATGTGTTAAAATTGCAACGTCGCGCTGAATTCGCGGGGAATCGCTGAATTCATGTGAATTGGTGCGATCGCAACATCGCAACTTCCTGGAGGGTCCGGCCTGTGTTCAGATTAATTGAGTCTATGGCTCAGCTTCAGTCAGTTTTGAATGACGATGTTCCTGAGAGATTTGTCATCCATGTTTGACTTTGTGTGTCTCTTGACACAGTTGGTTAACCCAGTTAGTGATGGGTTGTGATAAAGCATGTTTCCCTCAGGTAGGCATTTACATTTAATGTTTATTGGTTCTTTCCCATTATGGCATGGTAGGTAGGCCTTAGCGTATGGGGTGTATACGGCATCCCTGTTTCCTTTTCCTCTTTCCTGTTTGGTATATGCTTGGAATAAGGTAGGTGGTTGAGTTTTAGTGGGATAGATAATCTAATAAATATTGCCTTTAAAAATAGGCATCTATGTTATTATATATCTTCTTATAACTTATTATTATTATATGTATTATATATCTGGACTATTTATATGAAATATCCCTCTGACATATTGTTTGTATGTTTTTCCTTTTGTTACGTGTGGGGGCTAGCATTTATAGTGAAGCTAGCAAGCTGGAGACTTACTATACTGTTTCTGTTGGTGTGCTTTAACAGGTGTGATACGGTTTTTATTTATCTTTCTTAATGTATATTGTGGTATCATGAGAGGTTTCACCACTGAGCAAGGTGTAGGGCAGTGCGTAAACAACAGGACAGAGCAGGCAAAAGTGCTTTTCAACGAATAGTCCGGTTTATTAACCAACAAAAAGTACTTCAGGAAGCAAAACAATAAAGTTCTCCAAAGGCAAAACATAGGCTTCAAAAAGTTGCTCCTAACTTAACTCAAAGTTCATCAGACACCGAACTTAATTTGTGCCACGTACGATGCCCCTCGCTTGGTGTGTGTCTCTGCTCCTTTGTTCTCTCCCTCTCCCACACCTGAGCTCCAGCTTCAATCAGAGGGCTGAGGCATTTGCACCTGTCTGAGAAGTGCATTCTGGGAGATGTAGTTTTCCCGGCAGCCATCTTGTGGCGTGGTAGCCATTCCGGGAGAGGAACATAACGCCCCTCTACCACACGTCCCCTCGTGATGCCACACATCCCTCCTCTCGGGCCTGACGTCCTCGGCAGGGTGAATGAGGACCAAAAGGCATCACGGCGGGACAGTGCGTCAGCGTTTCCATGAGTACGACCGGGTCTGTGAATGACAGAGAAGTTAAAAGGTTGGAGCCCTAAAAACCACCGGGTTACCCTACTGTTAGACTCTTTGTTTTTGGCCATCCACTGTAATGGAGCATGATCCGTTACTAGAGTGAACCTCCTCCCCAACAGGTAGTATCTGAGTGTTTCTAGAGCCCACTTTATCGCTAGACCTTCTTTCTCCACCGTGGCATAGTTCCTCTCTCTTGGCAGCAGTTTACGACTCAAATAAAGAACTGGATGTTCCTCACCCTCATGGATCTGGGACAGGACAGCACCCAGCCCCACCTCAGAGGCATCTGCCTGGACCACAAAACTCCTTACTGAAGTTGGGAGCCATGAGGACTGGTTTTGAACATAAGGCCCTCTTGAGATTGCCAAAGGCTTCTTCTGCTTCCGGGCTCCACTTCACCATCCTTGAGTGCTTCTTTGTGGTCAGTTCTGTGAGAGGAGCAGCTATCCCAGCAAAATCAGGAATAAATCGTCTGTAATAATTTGCAAGGCCTAAAATGATCTCACCTGCTTCTTTGTCAACGGTTTTGGCCACTTCTGAATGGCATCAAGTTTCGCCTCCTGCGGCTTGACGAGGCCTCTGCCAATGGTATACCCCAGGTAGTTTGTCTCACTGTAGGCCAGCTTGCATTTTTTGGGGTTCGCCGTCAAGCCTGCTTCTCTTATAGACTCCAGGACCTTCTCCACCCGAGGTAAGTGACTATCCCAATCAGGACTCTGGATCACCACATCATCTAAATACGCAGCAGCATATTCTTTATGAGGTTTCAGTACCTGATCCATTAAGCGTTGGAAGGTCGCAGGGGCTCCGGACAAACCGAAAGGCAACATCCGGTACTGCCAGAGACCTCCCGGAGTGGCGAAGGCTGTCTTTTCCTTTGACTCTGCTGCCAATGGTACCTGCCAATAGCCTTTTGTAAGATCAAGAGTGGTTATGAACCGGGCATTACCCAGGCTTTCAATTAGCTCGTCCACACGAGGCATGGGGTAGGCATCAAATTCAGACACAGCATTCAGCTTTCTAAAGTCATTACAGAAACGTACTGTGTTATCAGGCTTGGCCACAAGGACAATAGGGCTTGACCAGGCACTCTTGGACTCTTCAATCACATTCAATTTCAACATCTTGCTTACCTCTTTCCTCGATCACTTTCCTGCGGGCCTCTGGTACCCGATACGGCCTTTGGGTTACCGTTTTCCCTGCCTGGGTGCGTACTTCATGGCTCCACCAGTTGGGTGCAGCCCGGGAGAGATGAGAAAACATCTTGGTTGCGGTCTACCAAGCTCCTTTGCTTGCTGTAAGCTGGTGAGGGGGAAAGTTCGGGGCCAAAATGCACTACCTCCCGGGCTAAATCTTCTGGCTCCTTTGGGGGACAACCAGTAAACAATGTCTCTCTGTCATGCCATTTCTTCAAGAGGTTAACATGGTATATTTGCTCCCCTTTACGCTTTCCGGGTTGTCGTACTTTATAATTAACCCTCCCCCACCTTCTCAACGACTTCGTATGGTCCTTGCCAGGTGGCCAAGAATTTGCATCTATACCGTGGCACCAAAAACTAAAACCCCTGTCCCCCGGTTGGAACTCCCTGGTTGGGCTGTTCGGTCATACACAGCCCTTTGATCTCTCTGTGCTTTTTCCATGTGCTCTTTCACAATGGGAAATATAGCGGCCATTCGTTTGCGCATTGCCGTCACATGTTCAATCATTGTCCTATGGGGACATGGTTGTTCCTCCCAGGTCTCTCTGGCTATGTCCAGCAGTCCCCTTGTTTGTGGGAATAGAGAAGGTCAAAGGGTGAAAACCCAGTGGAGGACTGTGGGACTTCCCTAACTGCAAACAGGAGGTAGGGGATGAGCTGATCCCAGTTTCTTCCGTCTTGGCCGACTGCCTTCCTAAGCATGGCTTTAAGAGTTTTGTTGAACCTCTCCACTAACCCATCAGTCTGGTGGATGGTATACGGAGGTTCGGACCTGTTTCACTCGCAGCAGAGCACACAACTGCCTCATGACCCGGGACATAAAGGGACTCCCTTGGTCAGTCAGTATTTCTTTTGGTAACCCTACCCTAGTGCTGAAGAGGAATAGCTCATTTGCTCATTTGTCTAGCGTTAGCCTTTCTAAGGGGAAATGGATTCTTGGGTACCTGGTTGCCATAGTCCACCAGGGACAAGGATGTACTGATGGGCCTCGAGGCACTCTATGGGTAGTGGACCCACATATCCAGGCCCCACCTTTTCAAAAGGAGTTTCTATGATGGGTAAGGGAATGAGAGGACTCTTGTACCTCGGTTTTGGAGCGGTGACTGGCACTCTGGCAACTGCGACAGAAATTTTCTACCTCCCTGTGAATACCTGGCAAAAGAACCTCTGTAATATTCCTCTCTTTGGTTTTTCCACCCCAAGTGAGCCCCTAGAATGTGCGTATGAGCTAACTGCATAACCGTGGGAAACGGTGAGGTTTTGGCAACCAGAAGTTGGCTCCAAAACTTTATCCTGATACTTAATGACCTGATACAAGAGCCCATTCTTGACTGCAAAGTGAGGGAACGACAGGGTTAGCCTAGGTCCCACCCAGGGTGCCCTCTACAACCTGGACATTTTTAAGCGCATTATTTAGGGTAGGGTCCTGTATTTGGGCTGTTCCAAACTGACCTTTCAGTGGTGGTTTCGCTTCAACGTCCTCGGGCCTCATCGTCACTTGGCCCGGGTTGCAGCTCGGAGTCGGCCGTCTCTTCCGGTTCTGAATCCCCACCACTGGAGTCTGCTGCAAAAACTTGAGCTACAACAGATGGTGAATCCCACGGCTTGGAAGGATTTACCCATGACTTATTAACTTTGGTGACTAGAGACCTACGTTTTCGTGGCTCGGGCTTACGCCTCTTTTCTGCCTCTTTCCACAGCATGGAAAAGGCTGGGCAATCTCGACCGATCAGGACGGGGACAGGGAGGGACTTGATTACCCCCACTTCAATATTGAATGTGCCTTTGGTAGTTTTTCAGCCTCACCCTGGCAGTTGGATATTCACGAGTGTCCCCATGTACACACACGACCGGAACGTGTTCACTTTGGGCAAGAGGTGATGCTTCCAGCACGGACTCCTGGACTAGTGTTCGGGCACTTCCCGAATCGAGCAAGGCTTCTACCTCACATGATTTACTGTTACAGGGCAGGTTGGTCTGCAGTCCACACTTTCCCAAGGAGAGCAGCAAAGTTGGCTTGCTGACTGTTTGAGGACGCAGCTGTGGGCATTGGCTTCGTCCGGCTTGTCACACTGCCACGAGATATGGCCTACTTTGCCACAGCGGAAGCAATGAACGAGGTTCTGGGTTGGAGGATCCCTGTTGCTGTTGAAACGGGGTAAGCACCCTTCTCTGTGAGCTAGCAGGGGAGCTACCCCTGTTGAAAAACTCCTGGGCGAAATTCCCACTCCGGCGAACAGGAGCCGTAGCTGTGGTTCTTTCCGGGTGAGACGAAGCATATCCATGGATGCCTGATACTGTTCTACAGCTTCTACTAACTGCATGGTTGTTGTTAGCCTCTGCTGGCTGATCACCTTTTTAGCCTCAAACGGCAGGGCTCTTAATATCGGTCCATGAGAAGAACCTCTACAATGGCTGCTGGGCTGTTTTTTCCAGGGTCCAGCCACCTGTTTGCTACTCTCGTCAACTCATGCATTTGTGCACGCGGGGTTGCCCCTGTTTGGAATGTCCATTCATGGAACCGTTGAGCCAAACTAAAACTTGGTAAGGCCCTGGCGGCTCAGTATCTCTTCCTTTTAATTTGTCATAGTCCTGCCCAACACTCCATTTCTACATCCCGAAAGGCTTTAAGAGCCTCCCCTGAAAGAAAAGGAGCCACAAGTCCTACCATTGTGTCTTCGCCCAACCCTCTCGAGCGGCTTGTGGCCTCAGAAGCATGGAGGTAAGCTTCTACATCATCCGTCACTCCTAACTTAGAAATAAAATGACTTGCCCCGTGGTGATGACTTTTGTTTTGTTGAAGCTCCTGCCTCTTTAAGTTGCATTCGCCTTGCTTGTTGTTGCAGGCAAAGCTGCATTAATTTCCCGTTGAGCCCTTCCTGGCCCTCCACCAGAACCTGCAACAATTGCTCCATTTCGCTTTGGGGTTCAGCTGTGTGAAGTCCTGAAAAAAGTTCCACGAGTCGTCTTTATTCGCACTACGCCCTATGCCCGCATTCTCCACCACATGTGGTATCATGAGAGGTTTCACCACTGAGCAAGGTGTAGGGCAGTGGCGTAAACAACAGGACAGAGCAGGCAAAAGTGCTTTTCAACGAATAGTCCGGTTTATTAACCAACAAAAAGTACTTTCAGGAAGCAAAACAATAAAGTTCTCCAAAGGCAAAACATAGGCTTCAAAAAAGTTGCTCCTAAACTTAACTCAACAGAGTTCATCAGACACCGAACTTAATTTGTGCCACGTACGATGCCCTCGCTTGGTGTGTGTCTCTGCTCCTTTGTTCTCTTCCCTCCTCCCGACACTGAGCTCCAGCTTCAATCAGAGGGCTGAGGCATTTGCACCTGTCTGAGAAGTGCATTCTGGGAGATGTAGTTTTCCCGGCAGCCATCTTGTGGCGTGGTAGCCATTCCGGGAGAGGAACATAACGCCCCTCTACCACACGTCCCCTCGTGATGCCACAATATATTACATGTCTGTTCTTATTTTTCCCCTGTTTGGTATATGCTTAGAATGAGCATTTCTAGTGAAGCTAGCAAGCTGGAGACTTACTATACTGTTTCTGTTGGTGTGCTTTAACAGGAATAAAAATCCATCTCAGCAACTGTTGTCCACGGGTCACATATATTAAAAACACAACAGAAGTTACACCGGTTACACTTGCCTGTATTTTACCTGCAATAAACCAAGCAGAACAACCATGTGCTTGATGTTTGACTGTGTTAGGAAAGTTGTTGACTCACTAGTTTGTTATAGTGTCAAAGTAAGCAAATTTCAACCGGTTTCGCCGCTAGCATCTCGTTAGCGATTAGCAATTCCTCCGTTAGCTGGGGCACATTCATTTGCTTAGTGTATAGCTAGCAAGCTAGTATGAAACTCCTCCCAAGTCTTTCTAAATAGGCCCTATATCAACAAATAATGGTAGATCTTAAATTATTTAAGATGTTAGCAAATTAACTGGCTGGTAGATGGTGAAAAGGATGGTAAAAAGGTAGATGAACAAGCACCGTATATTATTTAAGATGTTAGCTAATTAACTTGCTGGCTTGCTTAAAAGGTAGATAACAAAGCACCGTATATTATTTAAGATGTTTAAATTAACTGGCTAGCTTTGCTTAAAAGGTATATGAAATCAAGCACCGACCGTATATTATCTTAAGATGTTAAGCAAATTAAACTGGCTGGCCTGGCTAAAAAGGTAATGAACAAGCACCGGTGATATTATTTAAGATGTCTAGCACATTTACTGGCTGGCTGCTCAAAAGGTAGATAAAAAGCACCCTATATCAGTATTTTTTCTCCTTTTTATAAAAACGAATTTCTACTCTAAACATTTTCAATTGAAATGCAAATGATGATGTAAACGGCTAAAATGGAACACTTTATTTACCAGGCAAAAATGAGTTTAGCCGCAATATATAGCGATTCAAAAAGTAGTATTGACTGTAAATGTTGATGTACAGGACAAGCACAGAGTGGGGCAGGTGTAGCTAAAACGGAATACTTAATAGTTTTAGGCACAATATTAAGCGACTAACAAGTAGCTGATGGCTTTCGAACGACTTGAGACTGACCAAAAAGTGCCCAGGTTACATAGTGTCCTGGTTACGTAATGCTAGCGTTGGTATAGCAACTGTCACTTCAAGAGTCCGTTCGAAGCCAATATTACATCACCCGGGCTCTTTTTGGCACCCGGTCACTTTTTGCCATGACAGTTGTCCCAAAGAAAATCGTGGCTAGCAGGCTGTGAAGTGGCTAACGCAGTCTTTTGCTATCCCTGCCTACTTTTCCACCCCGAAGGCACCATGATAGACAGCACTGCATGGACAACAACAGGAGTTAAGGACATGCACCATCTGTCCGAAAAGGTAAAGAAACATGAGCAGTCGAAGTTACACATCGACAGACGTCTGAAGTTCTCTGGTTTTGGGAGGGTGAACATTGCCACTCAACTGGATGAGGAATACAGGCTGTCTTTGAGATTGTTCACTCCATGCATGCTACTTGCACTAACACAAAGTTATTTTCTATGCCATAACTTATTTTGCTTTTGTAAAGGTTAGTCAATAAATATTGTTGGTTTTGACTTATGTGTTGCCCCCTTCTTTATGTTGTTACAGGACATATCATTTGTCCTGTTAAGCTATTTTACATCATACAACATTTGGGTAATGTGAATAATGAACAAGCGGGACAATTTATTGTGGAGCCACCTCACTTTTTCTTTTGAAGGCTCTTGGATGCAACTTTCTCCATCGCTTTCCACCTGTAACGTATGTAGTGTGGGATATTTTAATATGATTCAGAAGGAATGTCAGATAATCCATTTAATTAGTTTGAGGGTCAGACACATACAGTACACAACACGATTTAAAAAAAGGGTTTGGCCCACTGGATAGAGGGGTGGGTCATTATACACATTCTAAGCTTTCTGATTGGATGGTGTCAGGTTAGAGGTCAGGATTTGATTGGTTATAGGGTCAGCCATTCAGGGCTGGAGTGGGAGTGTCAGATTAGGTTTAAATAGATTAGATTAGGTTAGCGGGAAGGTATTTTGGCAGATCTATTTCCGGTATACATCTCTTTACTGTGGCTTAATATACTACAGTAAATCTGTTGGAACAACACGTCCTGAGTCTGAGTTTCTGATTGTGAAAATAGTTTAAGACTTACAATTGGCCACGACAGTAAATCTTTCTGTTGTGTGCCGCCATCTAGTGGACAAAAAGGTATTGCTGTATGAGTTAATCAGCTCACAACAAATAGATACAATTGTCCTGCTTAATGTACCTACCGAATGGGTCGCCTTAATCATTATCAAAAAAATCCCCCCCCCTGAGATTTTTTTCAGGAGCCGCCACTGCACACATAGTATATAAACCTCCTACGTACAATAGTGCCAGCCAATCACAAGGTAACAAGATTAGTAGTGCATACACCCCCTACTGCATACACATTTTGAGCATCATGAAACAACAACAAAACTCCGAAGTGTTTCACATCAACTAGTGACTAGTGTCTATTTAAGCACATAACATAACGGGATAAAATAGCGGCATGCGCATTTTATCGGCTACGTTCTTATTGTCGTGTTTATCTATAAATAGACTTGTTTACCAGACTGGGCGTTAATCGGTGCAGCTACGCTAGTCTTTGAGCCGAACAGGTAGATGCACCGACCTGCTCTGGTGTGGGAGGAATGTTGTGCATGTTCAGACAAATGTTTCCATCTACGTGCAGCAACATCTGAGCCCCAGCGAGAGTTAACCATCAAGCATACCCCTCCACCCCTGCTTTTACCTGACTCGGAGGTTCTGTCCTGCCGGTAGATGGAAAAACCGGCCGGAATGACGGCAGAGTCAGGCACCATAGCTTCTGAAAAAGCCCTGGGGGGTATTCGTCGTAGCTCGCTAAACGGTTTAGCGAGCTAATTTTCAGGCTAAAATAAAAAACGCCCCTCTTTTTGGTTCGTGGAAGCAACTTTTGATAAATCACCATAGTTACATATCGATTAGCACTAACCTGCTCCAGGGCAGGCTAACTTAAGTGTAGCTGGATAAGCTTGCCACACCCCCGGAAAAAGGAGGGATCCCATTGACCAAGGACTGATATTAGAGTTAGATTAGCGGAGGGAGAGAGTTCTTTGCGATCGCCAAGATCCATTATTCTTGTATGAGCGCTACCGATTCAGCCGACAAGGAATCATTAATTTACAAGACCTTCTCGAGTCATTTATTGCAAACACCACATTGACTGTCTTGCGCTTTTCTGCGAGTGGTACATTTTTGTAGTGTCGGTGATGTGGAGAACAAAGCACTCATAATTATATGAGTGTTATTAGTACCCCATAGCATATCATTATTGTAGAAAATGATTACGGTGGAGAAATACAGACAATTTATTTTCACTGCTTCAATTTATTGTATTTGTTATTAATACATTTAGTCATTTAACAGGCGCTTTTATTCAAAACGACTTCCAAGGAAATGTAAAACTACATCGAGGACGGAGGTGAGGGGATTTCAACTAGCAACCATGCAGATTCAAACCGGTAGAGGTAACCTCTGTACCAGCTGACACTTGCCGTCAGGTATTCATACATAGATATCACCCTATAAACATCCCAACACACCTTGCTCTCACAGCGGTGGTGGTGTTGAATTTTGCCATGATTATGGTCTTGTATTCTTCATAAGCGTTCATGTTCATTCTCCTACTCGCCAGCGGAGAAAAAAAGAGCCCTTTTCTTTGAGTTTAGAACCATTATACCGTTAGAAAATCATGGTTTTGGTGATCGACCTTTCCTGCCTTTTGAAGTAGGACGTGCACGCGCAAATGCCATGATAACTTTAGCCTGCTTGAAATTAACCACATGATTAGGATGCGGGTCAGCCGTTAACGAACCGATATTTGCTGTTCTCAATCAGCTCGCTAATCTTAACGGGCTAAAAGGCCAATTGATTAACTTAGCTTCAATCCTACGACGAACGTACCCCTGGTCTATCTCTCTGTCTTTGTTTACTTCTGACAGATCAGCCTGCCGCCTCTCTACCTGATGACCTCAACACCTTTTACGCAAGGTTTGAGGCAACCGACCCCCTTCCTTCTGCGAAACTGGCAGAGGACCGAGACGACTGCACTCTGTCCCTGACTGTGGCTGACGTGAGGCGAGAGCTCCAAAGGGTGAACCCTCGGAAGTCATCCGGGCCTGATGGAGTTCCTGGCCGCGTCCTCAGGGGGTGCGCCGACCAGCTAGCGGAGGCATTCACCTCCATATTCAACCTCTCACTACATCTGTCTGAAGTCCCCAGACCTGACCTGCTTAAATGACTACCGCCCTGTAGCACTGACCTCCACCATCATGAAGTGCTTCGAGCGGCTGGTCAGAACCCACATCTGCTCTACCCTTCCAAACACACCGGACCCCTTTCAGTTTGCATACCGCACAAGCAGATCAACAGATGATGCCATCGCCCTTGCAACGCACACCACTCTCTCCCACCTGGAAAACACACACGTACAGGGAGAGTTGAAAACCATGCTTAAAGAGGAAAAGGACTCATACAGAAGGAAGGTGGAGCAGAAGCTGCAGGAGAACAATGAGAGAAGTGTGGGATGGCATGAAAACCATCACAGGCTGCAAGAGGAGCAGCAGCACTGTTGAGGGGGATGCAGTGAGGGCAAACCAGTTTAACCTGTTCTACAGGTTTGATAATCCTGCCACTGGTGTGAATGCCTGTCTAACACCTGGTTCCTGCTCTGTGGAAAACATCCTGCCTCATCCCTGTTCCAAAGAAGCCACACCCCAGTGAGCTGAATGACTTCAGGCCAGTCGCTCTAACATCACACATCTGTAAGACCATGGAACGACTGCTACTGCACATCATCAGACCCCAGGTACGCCATGCACTTGACCCGCTGCAGTTTGCACCAGGAGAAGGTGGGCGTGGAAGATGCCATCGTCTACCTAATGCACAGGGCTCACTCTTATCTGGACAAGGGGAAAGGTGCTGTGTGAATCATGTTCTTTGATTTCTCCAGTGCCTTCAACACCATCCAGCCCCTCCAACTGAGTGACAAGCTCGTGCAGATGGGTGTGAACGCCCACCTGGTATCCTGGATCACTGACTACCTGACGGAGAGGCCACAGTTTGTCAGGCTGAAAGACTGCGTATCTGAGACTGAGACTGTTGTGCAGCACCGGCGCTCCACAGGGGACTGTGCTCTCACCTGTCCTGTTTACCCTGTACACATCAGACTTCACCTACAACACGGAGGCGTGCCACATCCAGAAGTTCTCTGATGACTCCGCTGTTGTGGGATGTATGAGGGATGGACAGGAGGGTGAGTACAGGAGCCTGGTGGACAACTTTGTGCAGTGGTGTAGGCATAACCACCTGCAGCTGAACACCACCAAGACCAAGGAGATGGTGGTGGATTTTAGGAGGTCTCAGCCTCCTCTGCTACCAGTCTCCATCGGGGGTGTCAGTGTGGAGGTGGTCAACACCTACAAGTACTTAGGAGTTCATCTGGACAGTAAACTGGACTGGTCAGCCAACATAGATGCCATCTATAAGAAGGGCCAGAGCCGGCTCTACTTCCTGAGGAGGCTGAGATCCTTCAATGTCTGCAACAAACTCCTGCGCATGTTTTACCAGTCTGTTGTTGGCAGCGTCCTTTTTTATGCTGTGGTGTGCTGGGGAGGCAGCATAAAGAAGAGGGATGCAGGGCGACTAGACAGGCTGGTGAGAAGGGCAGGAGCTGTTGTTGGCATGGAACTGGACTGCCTAACATCAGTGGCGGAGAAAAGGAACCTGAGTAGGCTGCTGACCATCTTGGACAATGACCACCACCCACTACATAGTACTCTTAACGGACAGAGGAGCATATTCAGTGGCAGACTCCTGTCACTGTCATGCTCATCGGACAGGCTGAGGAAGTCCTTTGTCCCCAGGGCCATACAGCTTTACAACGCCACGCAGAAGGGGAGGGGGAGGGAGATGGACTTCTCTGCATGAGTCTACCTCAGTCTCCCCTCCTCTTCTCATCTCATTATATTCCATCCCACTGTCCATCTTTTTACTGGCTATACTAGCCCATTGCACAGACTGTACTATTTATATCACTTTGCACTATCCTCACACACACAAGCACAAGTACTCTATATTTGCACTGTCCACACAAGCACATGAACACTATCTCTCTGCACTCTTTGCACTACTTTCCTCGTGGACATCAACACTGACACAATCGATGCACACTGTAATATAGGGCCAGACCTATATCTGACCTGTATCTGTATACACCCCACTCCCTGTGAACATGTTCTCCCTATGTGTATTGTTTTCTACTGTGATTTGTGTATATATGTTTGTGAGTTAAGTTAAGTGTATAAGCTACTGGATGACCTAAATTTCCCTCAGGATTAATAAAGTATCCATCTATCTATCTATTTATCATATGTGAGAATGCTGTTTGTGGATTACAGCTCAGCATTCAACACTATTGTGCCTGCCAAGCTCGTCCCTAAGCTCAGGAGCCTGGGTCCTAAAACACCCCTGTCCAACTGGATCCTGGACTTCCTGACGAGCAGACCCCAGGTGGTGAGTGGGCAAGCACACCTCCTCCTCACTGACCCTGAGTACCGGGGGCCCCAGGGGTGCGTACTCAGTCCCCTCCTGTACTCCCTGTACACGCAGGACTGTGTGGCAACACACAGTTCCAACATCATCCTGAAGTTTGCAGACGACACTACCATCCTGGGTCTCATCTCTAACAACGATGAGACCGCCTATAGAGATGAGGTAAGGGGCTTGGTAGCATGGTGCCAAGACAACAACCTAAACATCTGCAAACATCTGTCTCTAAACATCTGCAAAACCACAAGGAGATGATTGTGGATTTCAGGAAGCTACAGAGGGGGGGTCACAACACCATACACATCGAGGGAGCTGCAGTGGAGAGAGTCTCCAACTTCAAATTTCTCGGTGTGTACATCAAGGATGACCTTACCTGGTCCATGCAAGCGGACTCGGCGGTCAAAACTGCCCAGAAGCGGCTTTACTTCTGAGGAGACTCAAGAAGTTTGGCATGTCTGCTAAAACTCTGAAAAACTTTTATAGATGCACCATTGAAAGCATCCTCTCAGGCTTCATCACTGCCTGGTATGGTAGCTGCTCCGCTGCCGATCGCAAGGCCCTGCAGAGAGTGGTGAAGACAGCGGAGCGTATCATCGGTGTCCATCTCCCTTCCGTGCAGGGCATCTACAACAATAGATGCCTGAGAAAAGCACGGAACATTGTCAAGGACCACAGCTACCCAGGCTATGGACTATTCACACTGCTGCCGTCTGGTAGACGCTACCGGAGCATCCGAGCACAGTACCAGACTCACAAACAGTTTTTACCCCCAGGCTGTAAGGTTTCTGAATCGGCAACACTGAACAGTCGCCATCACCTTGTACTTCACACTTATACAAATACACTTGCTACGTGTACAGTACCAGTCAAAAGTTTGGACACACCTTCTCATTTTTTGAGAAATGTTTTCTTTACTTTTATTAATTTCTACATGGTAGATAACACTTTTTTTGTTTAGTACATCATTCCGTATGTGTTCTTTCGTAGTTTAAATGTCTTCAGTATTAATCTACAATGTAGAAAATACTTAAAGTAAAGTAAAAACTTCTCCAAAAAATGTAAGGTGTGTCTAAACCTTTGGCTGGTACTGTGTATATATATATGCACATATTTGTATTTAAATTAATATTCCCCACCCTGGAAACTGCCCTTCTTGTATTTCAAACTGTTGTTACTTGTTATATGTTATAGTGTTATATGTTATTTTTGGTGTATGTTATTTTTGGTATATGTTATTTTTGTTACCTGTTGTATGCCGTCTACTGCATTGATGTTGGCTGCCAAGTCGTAAGGAATTTTGCTTAGCTGAAGCAATTTGGTGTATGCGATAATAAACACTTTGACTTTGACTTTGAATGAGGATCTGATTTTGCATTGCACAAAAAACAATCACACAGAGAACGACTGGCACAAACAGCGAGTACAGTGAAACTGCTTGTACAGGGTTTGAAATGACAGTAAAAAGGCAGCTTAAGAAAACTTACATGGTTCACATGAGTCCGACTCGTTTGAAGAAGTGAATTGAAATTGAAGTGCGGTGAAGAAGAGTGAGAGTGAGAGTGAGTAACACTGAGCCATAACTTCTTCTTGTCACACAGCAGACTCTGGAGTAAGAGACGGGGGTGAGTATATCCACTTCTCCCAGGAGCTTCAGTGTTTAAACTCCAGGTTTGAGTTTTTCTCTCTCTCCTTCTCTGATTCCTACCGTTGGAAACTCTGCTTGTCTGAGTTTCACTCTGAAGCCCACGCAGGTATTTCTGATGTTCAAAATCAACAGTTAGGTTCAAGAGGCTCCTGCCTTTCCTTTCTGCTGCCGTCAGAGAATGCACACATCAGTCACACTTTAGAGAGTATTTTTGTCCCTCTTGGCTTTCCTCCTTATCCATATCAAGTCCAAGAAACTCTCCTGCTTGCTTTGTTTTACATAAACTTAATAACTGTGAGCTCTGATCTCTCTCTCTCTCTCTCACACAAATGCACACTCACACACACCTTCTTACTCACTCATTATCTCCCTTTATATAACTGTGGGTCTCTATTGTCTCACTCTGTGGTGGTGGTGGTGGATGTGTGTGTGTGTGATCAAGTGAGTATGTGTCAGTCAATGTGGGAGTATACTTTTCACATTTCCCATCAGACTGTGATGTCACAGATAAAAGTCACAAGACAGCCAAATGTTTAACCAAACCGACGCCTAAAACAACAGGCTTAAAGGCTTAAACGTGTTGAGACTTGATGGGACAGAAGAATGCTTTAGAGTAGTAAATATTCACACCAGTATTGATGTGTTTCATCACAGTTCAGTCATCTCATTTAGTTTACAGCTTTAAAACCATATATATACAGCCAGCCTCTCAGACAAGGAAATAGGAAAGACCACCCTGCAACAGCTCTCAGCAGGCCTGGCCAAAATCGACTCAAGCCAGTTACCTGGAAAGTACAAGGTGTGGTGTTTCAATTTCACACTGTACCCAAGGGTAATGTGGCCGCTGAAGCTGTGCAAAGTCACCTCGTCAGCCGTGAGCAAGATGGATGCAAAGGCCAGCTCGTTCATCAGCAAATGGCTAGGGCTCCCAAGGGGCCACTCATCGGCCAGCCTGTATGGAAAGAACACACTTCAGTTTCCCCTGAAATCTATCACCATAGGGTACAGGCAGGAGAAGGCAAGGCTGGTGATGGAGCTGAGGGACTCTACAGATGAGACAGTGAGGGACATGGAAGCCCGGGTGTTGACTGGGAGAAAGTGGAGGGCCGAGGAGGAGGTGCAGAAGGCAGTGGGCAGCCTGCAGCACCAGGAGATGGTGGGCAGAGTCCAGACGGGGCGCGCTGGCCTTGGGTGGGGAGATCCTCCCATTCTGTGGTCCAGAGCTAGCAGGAATGAGAGGAAGGATCTTGTTGTCTCGGAGGTGACAAAGATGGCAGAGGAAGAGTACAGGGTCAAGGCAGTGGCGCAGGGGCAGCAGGGACGCTGGACGACGTGGGAGGGGGTTGCGGGTCGGGTGAACTAAGTGCATGGACCTCTCTTCTGTTTCTGGTGTCCTCAGTGAACTCTGTGCTAATAACGTCTTTTACGATGCAATGCTTCATTGTGGTTCTTCTTACGCACGTTCTCTACAGCACAATCGCTTACTGACAGTCTCCCTGGGTGACCATCCTCTTGTCCTATAAACTTTACAGAATTATGTGGTCGGACAGTTTCATAGTGTTCTTTGTTACAGTATTGACATAACTAGAAGCTCTTGGGAGGAAAGTGAAAGCATGTATGTTAGCACAACAACCTTACCAGCTGTTTTGAAATAGGTAGACATAAATCCATAGAGAGAATATAGAACTGTTTAAACAGCATCTGTGTATTTCATCACATAGCAGCTGTATCCCCACAGGGCCATTAACAAACTTGCCTCAGTCTACACGGTACCATAGGGCCTTAGGGATTACTTTCATAGGAAATGTGTGATATCAAAAGCCATTACAGTTATTATCTGAATAATGAATGGGCAGAGGCTAACTGGTGCTTGAGGCGGTGTCAAGGTGACAGGTGGGTTAACGGAGTCAGGTAGAGGTTCGATGCCAAAATAAGTTACTGTTAATATCAAATAGCCTACACGCTACCAAATGACCTTAACAGACAACATGTGTGAAATGTGTGATATCAGAAGCCATTGCAGTCATTATCTGTGGCTGACTGAGAGTGAAATGGTTCCACTGAGTGGGCAGGTGCACTTTTTAAAATACACTCACAAATGAACTCAGAAACAACCTGTGTTCTAAGTCCAATTCTAAAATCACTGTAAAAGCCTTTATAGTATAGAATCATAGTACCGGTATATAGAATCGGAGAACCATTTTCTCAAGTTTTGTTTAAAGCCTTGGTAAAAAGCCAAATTCAGACCCCATTTCTAAGGCATAAATCTTAAATGTTAAATACTCTTGTAGGGGCAAATGTTACCCCAAGGATGCTGCGCTCGTCTAATGAGCGTCATTTAGCACTGCCGTCTGTGCAAGTACGGCAATCTAGACTATTCTCATTCGTAGTTCCACGTTGGTGGAACGAGCTGCCTAGCACTACCAGAGCAGGGGCGTCCCTCTCTACCTTTAAGAATCTCTTGAAGACCCAACTCTTCAGAGAGCACCTCCCTTCCCAACTTGCACTTCTACTAGTACTTAACTTGCACTTACAGTAGTTACATTCCTGCACTTTTTACTATTTCTTATGTAAAATAGTATTTATTGTTACACTAGGTCTCTATTGCTCGTAGCTTGATTGTTCTCTCCAGGGGCGGCTTGTCCATAAGGGCGATTGGGGCGACGCACTGCCTATGGGGGAAAAAGGAAAAAAAACTGCTCCTGACGTATGAATGCAATTTCCTTGTAAGTCGCTTTGGATAAAAGCGTCAACTATATGTAAATGTAATATTTTTTTTCTGTCTGATTCTACCACTAGACCGTGTGATCTACCTCTGAATGTCATTGTCCAATCAGGTAACAGTCAGGCAGTCAGGCAAAAGTCGTGCTTCAAATGGCCCCGCCCCTTCTGGGGATTTGGGGCGAAATGGGAATCGCCCCAGACCTTTCTCATTGATTCCCATGTTAATTTTTTTTTTTTTTCACAAAACAGAGCTCTCTGTCGCTACCTGACGGTAGTCCTTTAGCGGATGGTAGTCCCTCACATTGCGCATGCTCAGACACAAACGGTTTACGGCATAAGGCTCAACATAATCGCGCATGCTCAGACAACAAAACAGTTTACAGCATAAGGCGCTGGCTTGTCTTAACGCCAAATGTAGGTTTATTTAACGTAATATTTAATAATGTTGTAAACGGTTTAAACGTCAACATATGGGGCTTGTCTTAACGCATAATGTGGGTATATTTAATGTTATATTTAATTATGTTGTAAACGGCTAACAGCATAAGGCTCTACGTCAACATATGAAACGAAACTGGGGAGAGACTTTTTGATCCTCCACCTCATCTGTTTTGTCCACTGTGACAACGTCTTCCTCGTTTTTAAATAAATGGTCATGTTTTGATAAAACTGGCTTTCGTCGCTTTTTTGCTCCATGATTGAAAATGGATCTGTCGTTGTGACGCCTGCTAAAGGACTACCGTCCGGTAGCGACACTCTCAATGCATTCTCTATGGCTTCCGGGAGGGCTCGCCCCTCCATGCTTTCGTCATAAGTAATGGACGTAAAAGCTTATAAATCTGTCAAACAGCTTCGACCAAGGCATATTCTGTCAAGATGGCTCACGTTCAGTGCAACAACTTGATTCGCTCTTTGACAGAAACTCCTTTTTAGTCGGTGTACTAATGAAGATAAATTGACAACAAAACAATTAGGACTTCCTAGACCAAATTTATCCATTCAACAGGTTTCTACAAAGGCAGGGAAATCCTACATCCAAGAATTGGAACGAAAGAAAATCGCGGTCGTGAAGTGGCTAACGCGGTCTGTATTTCTATATACCACTGTCACTTTTCATTGGTTTCACAGTGTGAATGTTCGCTTCTTGCACTAACACTGAATCATTTTTTATGTGATGACTTATTTTGCTTTTGTAAGCCAATACTTTCAAGATCAGTCAATAAATATTGTTGGTTTTGACTTATATGTTGCCCCCTTCTTGATGTTGTTAATGGACATATCATGTGTCCTGTTAAGCTATGTTACATCATACAACATTTGAGACATGTGGATAATGAAAAGGTGGGATCATTTAATGTGGAGCCACATCATGTTTGCTTATGAAGGCTCCTGGATGCAACTTAACGTCTAACGTCCTCAACATATAGCACCTTTGACCTCTACACTGGGAACATGCTCTAACGTCCTCAACATATAACACCTTTGACCTCCACACTGGGAACATGCTCTAACGTCTTTAACATATAACACCTTTGACCTCTACACTGGGAACATGTCGACCAAATGTGCATCTTAGCATTTCTGAAATCCTGAAAAAAAAGCTGCGGTCCTTGCTAGGGATGGGAATCGAGAGTGGACCGATTCCTTGGAATCGTTAGCCAAAGTCCTTTTCGATTCCGCTATCAATACTTAAAAAAATAAATTCTGGTATCGATGTAACTGCCGTTTAGGTATGTCACGCGGGGGTCAGCCCTATGTTCCCACAGCCCTATGTTCCCACATTTCTAAGGATTTTTTTTTCACTGACAATTTTGAAAATTAGGCCCTATGTTCCCACAGATCTATGTTCCCAGATTTATTTTGAAAAATTAGGCCCTATGTTCCCACAGCCCTATGTTCCCACATTTCTAGATTTTTCTGAAAATTAAACCCTATGGTCCCACATTTTCTGTTAAGCCCCAGCCGTTTTCGGGACAAAAACACCTACAAATGCATGCCTAAAGTAAATGATCAATTCCTCCACAATTATACAGTCGATTTGCATGTTCATGTTGCAAAAAAAAAAGTACAAAAATCGCCATTTTGAAAGAAATTGCAGACCCACCCGCGGGTTAGGGTTATTATTTAGGGTTAGGGTAAGATGAACTGTAGGAACATAGGCCCTAATTTTGTAATGAATATTACAAATGTGGGAACATAACACCTAATGAAATAGAAATGTGGGAACATAGGGCTGTGGGAATATAGGGCTGTGGGAACATCTGGCTGTGGGAACATCTGGCTGTGGGAACATAGGGCTGTGGGAACATAGGGCTGTGGGAACATAGGCACGCTCCCGTCACGCGCACGCAGCTTTGTTTTGTTTAAGACTGCAGCCAACATGGCGTCTAGGCAGAGGTGTTTAGATTCAACTTTATTAGATTCAACTTTATTGTCATTGCACAGAGTACAAGTACTGAGACAACGAAATGCAGTTTAGCATCCAACCAGAAGTGCAAAATAGCAAAAAAGTGCAGAGTATGCGCATATGTAAAGTGGACTAAGTGAATAAATAAATATATATGTACAGTAAGAAATATATATGTAATATGAACAGAATTGGGACTGGCAGCAGTTGAGGTAAGAAGTGTAGATATGATAAGTATATAAAAAGTGCAGGTGTAAGTATTAGTGGTGGTAATAAGTGAAATGAAATGAAGTGAATGAGGTAGTAAAGTAATACAATGTTTAAGAAGTATTGTATGGTGTAAGTACGATTAATACAGTTATTACAGTAATAAGTGGGATGTACAGTAGTAAAAAAGACATTCTGGTGCAAATGTTCAGTGGCTGGAGGGGGGTGTGTGGCAGTCAAGCCAGGGTGGAGGGGGGGGAGGGGAGTACAGTGCAAATGTGTGTGGCAGTCAAGCCAGGGGGGAGGTACAGTCACAGGGGGAGGGGTGGGGGGGGGGGGGGGGCTATCGGCGTGGTGCAGAGTTCAGTAGGGTGACAGCCGCAGGGATGAAGCTGTTCCTGAACCTACTGGTCCGGGAACGGAGGACCCTGTAGCGCCTCCCAGAGGGGAGGAGGGCAAACAGTCTGTGGCTGGGATGTGAGCTGTCCTTGACGATGCTGCACGCCCTCCGCAGACATCTCTTGCTCTGGACAGCCTCAATGGTGGGGAGTGAGGAACCTGTGATGCGTTGGGCAGTTTTCACCACCCTCTGCAGTCTTTTTCGGTCGGCAACAGAGCAGCTGCCATACCATACTGAGGTGCAGTTTGTAAGGATGCTCTCGATGGTACAGCGGTAGAAATTCTCCAGAATCTGAGGAGACAGATGGGCCTTCTTCAGTCTCCTCAGGAAAAAGAGACGCTGGTGTGCCTTCTTGACTAGGGATGAGGTGTTGAGGGTCCAAGAGAGGTCCTCAGAGATGTGGACACCCAGGAACTTGAAGCTGGTGACACGCTCAACCTCCATCCCGTTGATATGGATGGGGATGTGTGTGCCAGCTTTCTTCCTGAAGTCCACAATTAGCTCTTTGGTCTTCTTGGTGTTGAGAGCCAGGTTGTTGTCGGTGCACCACACCGCCAGGTGCTGGACCTCTTCTCTGTAGGCCGACTCATCGTTGTCACTGATGAGGCCAATCACCGTTGTGTCGTCTGCAAACTTGACAATGGTATTAGAACCATGTACAGGTGTGCAGTCGTAGGTGAAGAGGGAGTAGAGGAGAGGACTTAGCACACAGCCCTGTGGCACGCCGGTGTTCAGGATGAGGGTTGAGGAGGTGTGGTTCTCTACCCTAACAGAGTTTCGTGATTAGTTTGGAGGGGATGACAGTGTTGAAAGCTGAACTGAAGTCTATGAACAGCATCCTAGCTGTTGTTATTGTCCAGGTGAGAAAGGGCGGAGTGTAATGCCGTGGAGATGGCATCCTCCGTACTCCTATTCTTGCGGTAGGCGAATTGGAAGGGGTCCAGTGTGGGTGGTAAGCAGGTTTTGAGGTGAGCCAGGACCAGCCTCTCGAAGCACTTCATGATGGTTGGAGTGAGTGCAACTGGGCGGAAGTCATTTAGGCTCACTGCGGTGGAGTGTTTTGGCACTGGCACGATAGAGGTGGTTTTAAAGCACGTGGGGACAGTAGCTTGGGCTAGTGACAGGTTGAATATGTCAGTCAAGACCTCAGCTAGCTGCCCAGCACAGGCCCTGAGCACGTGTCCGGGGACGCCATCAGGGCCAGCAGCCTTACGTGCATTAATCCTGCTCAGTGCAGCACACACGTCGGTGGAGGAGAGTGTGAGGGGCTGGTGGTCTGAAGTGAGCACAGCCTTGATGGCAGCCTCCTGGTTTTCCCTGTCGAAGCGTGCATAAAAGCTGTTAAGCTCGTCAGGGAAGGAGGCATCACTGTTTTGGGGGGTGGTGTTGGTAGGTTTGTAGTCTGTTATGGCCTGGATGCCTTGCCACATGCGTCGGGGGTCGGAGTTGTTCTTGAAGTGCTCCTCGATCCTTAGCTTGTGGCAGTGCTTGGCCTGTTTGATGCCCCTCTTCAGGTCAGCCCTGGGTGAACTGTAGGCCTGAGCATCACCTGTTCTGAAAGCGGTGTCTCGTGCCTTCAGCAGTAGGCGGACCTCTTTGTTCATCCATGGCTTCTGGTTGGGGAAGGTAGTGATTCGTTTAGGGGGGTGACACTGTCGATGTTGGTGTTGATGCAGTCCAGAACGGAAGAGGCATATGAGTCAATGTTCGTGTGGGAGTCCAGTGTGGCCTGAGTGGCAAACACACTCCAGTCCGTGTGTTCGAACCGAAGCTGTAGTGCAGCGTCTGCTCCCTCTGGCCACACTTTGACTGTCCTCACTGTGGGTTTCACACGTTTGATTAGTGGTGTGTATTTTGGGAGAAGGAACAAAGAGAGGTGGTCAGACTGTCCTAGGTGGGGGAGGGGGGCTGCCTTGTAGGCATCAGCCATGTTGGTATAGACCTTGTCCAAGGTCTTGTCTCCTCTCGTGGGGCAGGAGACAGACAACAGACTTGAAACAAATAGGCAGAAAACTACTATTTTGCAAATTCTGGAGAGACGCTGAGCCTCGTGTTGTTCACGCGCCGCCATCTTGGTCACCAAAAAAGTTCAAAAGTGTGGTTATATTTTACGCAAAAAGATAGGGCCACAGGGCCACTTGCAATGCTTGCAAAACGTCTCTTTCGTCAAAGGGGGGAAAAACTACCATTACTCCGAAACATTTGTCCATACTGCATGCAATAACTTTGCAGGAATGTCGCGTTTTTGAGCGCTACGGAGTGAAGATAACGTTAATGAATCTCAACCAAGCAACAGCAGCGCAGCTAACGTTAGCGCTTCATCTGTTAATATCGAAGGTAAACTCTAACAGTCTATTGTGTTAGTGCCATTTGTTTCATTGTGTAAACCAGCTTTCACTATTTGTTTATGTCAGTTTTATTTTTAGTTCAAGGTGAATAAAGGTTTAAAAAAAAAAAACAGCACTGTAATTAGCATGTTCAAATATTATTTAGCACAGTGGTTCTCAAACTCTGGTATATCAAGGACCACTAAACTGCCACAAATTAGACCAGGGAGGGATCCCTATTTGAAAAGATTATTTTCCAGGCTCCCCCATCTGATGAGATCTTTGAGTTTGGATGTTTTATTACAACAATTGTATGAAACCCAATACCAAATCAGTCATACATTCTGTTACTTATGGTTGGAATTATAGTCAAAACAAATACTTTTTTTCTTTGTTGGGACCCCCTGGCACCCCATCAAAGGAAAAGGATCCTTAGGCTATGGGTCTCTGGATCCTACTTTGAGAGTTTGTTGACCTATTCTTAGGTTTGTTTTTGGTTATTTAAAACATGTAAATGTATACATACATACTGTATATGCTGTGCATCATCTACTCAGAGAATTTTATATAAAAGAAAATGAATGTAAATAAACTTTTTTTCCTTGCCCAAAAAGAATCGATAAGGAATCGAATCGATAAGCAAGAATCGCTATGGAATCGGAATCGTTAAAATCTTATCAATTCTCATCCCTAGTCCTTGCATATCATCACTGGGCATTATTACGGGAAAAATCACTAATTTGTTCATCTCAAGCATTAACCTCACTGAATGTACAGGCCTCTTCATAGTAGCCTACTGAGACTACATTACCAAATGTTGTAAAAGGATTTTTGTGGTTTAAGACAATTACCACTTTTCCCTTGTCCTACTGGAACTTCTAAAGAGCATTTGACATCACTCTGGACAGACTGGAAAAGTGTATTGGCATGACATCTAATGATGTATCTAATGATTGCGTATCTAATGATTGTGAAGAGTTTGCGAATGAAAACTTGTTGGTGAGTGAAAAATGTTACTTATTGTTAGATATGGGTAGGTTTCACATACCAGGCCATATCATTTGATCCCTTCACATAGTCTGAGACACACCAGGGGTTTGGAGCCAGGGTCATTAGATTCTTGGCATTTGTCTACAGCCATGACAAGATGGTTGGAGCCAGGCATATTAGCATTTAGATGGCCACAGTCAGTTAGACCGCCCTACCTGGCATTCACACCTTTTCATACCTAGCATCCTGCCTATGACTAACTATATTACTACTAACACAGCTACTCTAACTATATTAATACTAACGCAGCTCCTGTAACTATATTAATACTAATACATCCCCTCTAACTATATTAATACTAACACAGCTCCTCTAACTATATTAATACTAACACATCCCCTCTAACTATATTAATACTAACACAGCTACTCTAACTATATTAATACTAACGCAGCTCACGTCAAGCAAACATTTCTGCAGAAAGACCTGGCTGACACCTACCACCACAATATTGTTCAACCCAGCC
This sequence comes from Clupea harengus, assembly GCF_900700415.2. Classification (NCBI taxonomy): domain Eukaryota; kingdom Metazoa; phylum Chordata; class Actinopteri; order Clupeiformes; family Clupeidae; genus Clupea; species Clupea harengus. The sequence goes on from NC_045171.1 coordinate 10,824,257, forward strand.
ACTCTCTCCCCCCTTTTGGATTATACCTTGCAGATCGTTCTCAGAGTCCTGTTCTATGACTTATTTTGTCGGGAATTATTTTATCTTTGAGGAAGGAAGTGAAATGAAGGGGATGTAAGGGTGTGGCTGCCATTCCTTTTGGCACAGACGCAGCAAGGGAATATGACGGAAATGGAAATGGTTTCACCTAATAATGCTTCTGTCATTGATGAATGAAGAGGATGGGTGGTACAAATGGTGCTGACTCAGAGGTGTTGATTTATCTGGCATCTATCAACAATGTACACTCTGGGTATTATTATTATTATTATTAATAATAATAATAATATTATTATTAATTATTAATAATAATAATATCAGTAGTAACAGTACTGGTGGTAGTAACAGTAGTAGTAGTAGTGGTAGTAGTAGTAGTAGTAATAGTAGTCGTGGTAATGGTGGTGGTAGTAGTAGCATTGGTAGTAGTGGTGGTAGTGGTAGTAGTAGTACAGTAACAGTTGCATGGACATATGTATAAACGTCTGCCCCCTACTGGTTGTTGATTTTACTGTCACTGCCAAGAGGTACAAACCTAGCATGAAAGGAACGTTTATGTTGCTTTATAATGCTTCTGTCATTGATGAATGAAGAGGATGGGTGGTACAAATGGTGGTGACTCAGAGGTGTTGATTTATCTGGCATCTATCAGCAATGTACACTCTGGCTATTATTATTATTATTATTATTATTATTATTATTAGTAGTAGTAGTAGTAGTAGTAGTAGTAGCAGTAGTAATACAATAGCAGTAGTAATAGCAGTAGTAGTATTGTAGTAGTAGTAGTAGTAGTAGTAGTAGCAGCAGCACAATTGTTAATGTAGTTGTTTCCCATTTAAGCTACAGGAACACCAATATAGGGAAGGCTTCCTGGATGTTATTGCGTAGCCTACTAAATCATTAAATCTCCAAGATCTCAAAGTCTCCAAAACAAATATACATAAATCCAGTTTGTCGCGCGATAATGGCGAGAGCTTTCAAGCTTTAGAGGTGGTGAAGGGGATACATTCTTGAAGAAGTGTCACTTTCTTCTTGTGCCACTAGAGGTCAGACTTCACTAAATTATTTTGAGAACGGTAAAAATCCACCTGATTTGTTCATCTAGTTGTGAGTTATCTCTTTAAAGAATACAATTAGTCTGTACCATTGTCTTTATGATGGGAATGTTATCGTTTGATATTTTCATTCTAATTAAACCAAATTCTCAGTTTCTGCAGATAGACTATTTGCTTAATTGAGAGAAAGTCAGTGTGCCAATAAAGTGACTCAGTGACAAAATTCTGTCTCTCTGTCACATAGTATCCAAGGTGAGACCACAGTTTTGAATGCACCTTGCCATGAATATCAGAGGAGTTGTAAGTGTGTGTGTCTGTGTCTCTGTGTGTGGTGGCGTAGCTGCTTGTTGCTTTTCAGAATGCCAGAACGTGTTTTATATTCAGTTAAAAATGAACAGTAAATAGCACATGAGAGGCGAACTTGGTTGCGTAGGTGCAGGAATCATTTCCCCTGTACCAGTTTTAATGCAACAGAGTTTGAGTTGAGTCTGTCTATGAGTGAGGTGCAGGCCTACCTGAACATCTGGGTTATAACCACTAAATCAATTAAACTAAACTAAACTGAACTGAACTGAACTGAACTGAACTCCAAATGTGTGACAGAGACAGGCCGACCCCCTCGTGCAAGATCGTTCTTGTTGTCTTTCCTGGCGACATTTTTCTACGTCTTCAAACATGCAAACTTGCTGAACATGCTTATTTTCATAGCTGTGTAATTACCCTGGGTTTGACCAGCAACATCCATGCCTAGCTGTGAGCGATCCAGTTCTAAGTGTACGAGCACTGAGACAGAGGTCAGTTTAATCAATTAGTCTTTGGATGTTGTTGAGCTCAAACAATAAAGACATTCACACATTGTCTTTATAAGCAACTAACCATGACCACATACAACTATCTAATAGCAAACATCAGAATTGATTTATTTCTCTTTTGTCTATTTTGCTGTTTTTCTACCCCCCCCCCCCAGTTATTTTCTGAGCCAAGAACAATGGCGGCACTGAGGTCGGTTTCCTCCTGTGTTCACACCAACTCTGACATTTTCCTGGTAATGTGAATGTATTTAGTTTCTTGATCAAAATGAAAATGACAATGGGTGTTGACATAGATTTATAAAAGGAGCTTAGCTGTGCACACACACACACGCGCGCGCGCGCACAGACATCAGTTACAGCACACTACTCTCCGCTGATTGTACATCACTGAGCGAACTTGGAGGCCAGCGGCGTTTTATCATTGGATCCACATACAAACAGTTTTGTTTAATAAAATGTCATCATTAATATGCAGTGATTACGATATTTATGGCATATATTGAGTGAAGGGAGGCAATGGTCCATGCTATGGCCCACTTCAGAATTCTATCTAGCCTACTATTTGGTATTAAAGATGTAGACTCCTATCACTGTATTTCCACGTATAAGTCAGAGTATGCTGTTTTTTCCTGATTGCCTTGTCTCCTGAACACTCTTTTGCACTTTGGTGTCAGCGACGATGGCAGTATGAGTGTGTGTGTGTGTGTGTGTGTCACAATCTTCACTTGTCTCTCAACAATTTTCCCGCCAGTACTGTCATTCAACTTTTTCTATGGGTGCGATTCAGTGGATACAGTACAAAAGCTAAGAAATATAGTTTTTTTCACCTCATGTTTCCTTCACCTAATGTATTATCATGTAGTAGAATGTGATTTTAGTATGATGCACTTTTAGTGTAATTTGAAATAACATGAGATCAAATCAGCAACCCCACTTCCTACCCCCCCCCCCCCCTTTTTAGCTGCCAGAAGTGAAGCAGAAGCCGACCACCATCCCATACATATTTATTTGCCTGGGGCTGTCAGCATGCTAACCGTAAACTGATCCCTCCTTTTAGAGACACTTAGACTAGGGTGTCATAGTGAGCCCATTTTACCCACCAAAGCCACCCTCTGGCCCGGAAGTCCCACAGGGCCATGCGATCCTCCCCTCTGCCTGATGATCCCTTAACGTCAGAGATAATTGATAACTTTGGTCAGTCGATGCATTTGGCTGCTCAGGATGTTAACACACTGTCTGTCTCTGGGTTTACTGTATGTGTGTGTGTGTGGATCAGACAAAGAGAGATACTTCAAACAGAGATAAATCCAGCGGTGCCTTTTATTGTGCTTGTTAAGAGTGTAAAGTCCCTCTTTTCACTGCCAGTACATAATTATATGTGTTTGCACAGGGCATCACAGCAAATGTTCACAAAGCAGAATGTGTGAAAACAACTTCAAAGTGGGAAAACATGGATATAGTTGCAGACTTTAAAATGCCAATGGAATTCAGTGGTGTGTTTTCTGAATAGCCTGCTGACAAACAGTAGATCAACCATAACAGTTTTCACACTGATTCTAAGATCTCATTAGAACATTATTCAGAGTATTTGCCCACTAGTTTTATAAGTGACACTGTATTGACAGCAGGCTGCTGGTTATGTTTACTGTTGCTTAGCAACACGTGGTAGTTTCAAGTAAATAAGGTGGCGGAGGCGAGCAACATTATATCTTCATTTAAAGCTACAGTGATTTCCTCCTGTGGCGATGCAATGGTCTACTCACAGAATATCTGCAGCATCGATCATTAAACTACATCACATCAGATTTTCTTACAGCAAGCACACAACCGTTGTCTACAAATCCAGACTGCTCTTTTTTGACTGCTGTGGTCTGTTTTTCTTTTTTTCGATGCATGGACTCTTAAAAAATCTTGTCCAGACTCTTTTGACATCTTTGAATGCTTATTAAATCTTCCTATTCATTTCAGTAGTGTAATAAATAAGAAATAATTTACGATTTTTTTTTTTGTAGCTAATGCATTTTTTAAGAATATGCTGGGTGCAGGGGCATTGCTAGGGACTCTAGGGGCCAATCAGAAGTCTGAGCACCCTGACCCCTGACCCCACCGTCTACACATCTACACAGGGTATCTGTTCAAGCGAACAATTAATTTTGAAAGCACAGGATAAATATGAATATATAATATATATATATATAGGTATATATATATACGTATAATGATATATTAATTGTAATAATAAGAAATATGTGTGCAGACACCTTAAGGAGAAGATATTTTGAAAGGAAAGTCACAGTCATCTTCATATTGGGAAACTGATCCTATCTTCATTAGTAGGCCTATGTGTGGAGACATGGAGGGCTACTTATTGGGATGCATTAAGAAACATAAATAAATCTTCTTCAAAAGAAAGAGCAGTATAGTTGTATTTGATCTGCTAGCTTTGAAAACAGATTTTTATTTCTATTCTATTTAAGCCCAATTCATATTCACCAATAGGTATATTTTTTGAGATCTGTATGAAATTCTTAATCCACAGCCTTGGCTACATCCTTTGTAAACTGGAAGACCTAAACAGCCATATGGCATACAATACCTGCCATTTATAAAACAATTGGGTTCTATTGAATTATTTAGCTGTTTCTGATTGGACGAGAGACGTTCCATGAGTTGGAATATCCCAGGAAATCCCAACTCTGACTTTTCACAGCTAATAATAAATCACTCCGCGATGAAACATTCTATAGCACGTTGATACAATTAAGCGATAACCGTTAATTCAAAGCTCTTATAATTCCAAAAGACGTTGACAATGGAACTATTTTTTTTGTTGCGGAGAAACAATGGCGAAATAAACATTTTTTAATCAATAACTTCGTGTTTAAATGTTAATTGGTTGACTATAAAATTGTTTTATAAAAGCAATATAGTACTCGTGCGAGTGGGGTAGGTAAGAGATATTCCCATGGGTGTTGTTGCCTGCGCCACTCGGCCTCCGGCCTCGTGGCTACGGCTGAACACCACCCGTGGGAATATCCCTTACCTACCCCACTCGCACTCGTACTATATTGCTTAATTATGCATCCTGTGAAAACAGGTTACAGTGGAAAGGAAAAACCATAGCAGCCACATTAACGCAAACACCTTATAAAACACCTTGTGTTACTGTCTAGCTAATCGTTGTTAGAATCAACAAGCCATTAATCTGCCGGGACAAATTAAATAACTTCAGTCAACGTAACAGAGTCTCACTAACCGCTGTTTGTTTTTCTTCTTCCACCGTTTGTTTATCTTCTTTCCCTCCTAATGCCTGCTCTTTTGTTTTTGAATGGTATGTCAGGTAGTTATGTTTCACTGCATTGCTGAACTGTATCACAAAGCTCCTAGCAAGCTAATGCTATGGGGACCCTGTAGGGGGTTTCTCAACATGCAATTATAGTCTCCGGCACAAAACCATAGATTTCGAGGAGGTTCCCGTGGAATTGTCGTGGTTATCAATCAATCAATTTGTTTATTTAATCAAGAGGGACAGTGTACATTCATGAACATTAAAATGTAAATGCACCCCTTTTTTAGGCTAGTTTCCATTGGCAGTCCCCCTGCCTAGTTGTGGACTAGTGTAATCAGCTGTACTCAGGGGGTGGGGTTGGGAGGGGGGGGGGGGCTTCCAGCTCTGGCAGGGGTGTCGTCAGGTTAGGCAAAGCAGACATTTGTCCACAGTAACAAGAATCCCACATAGGACACTGAACGGATGCCTTTTGAAGATGGTGTAGATGGCAGGGACGGGGGGTAGGGTGTTCAGGGCCCCTAAAGTAGAAATGCCCTTGCCTGGATGTGCCAGCTTTAGAAACATCTGTACAAACCTGTGGCTAGTGCTGACAGACTTACTTAAAGGCCACAAGGATAAGTATAATAGAGTGTCCTAAATTGTACTTAAAACCAGCGTCAATTTAGCCCTTTCATGCATTTATTATGACGAAAATGATCAGGATTGTTTTCATTATTCAAAATTTTTATACATTTGAAATACACTTTCATTTTTCTTTTTCAGTTTTGTTTAAAAGTCATTGGCCTGTCCACACATAGAGTAAATAACAGGCTATAAATCCATAGCTGACAATGAGGAAGCTTATGTTGAATAAGAGTAACATATGTATGTGTATTCATGTGTGTATGTAATATTGTGTTATTCTGTATGATCATTGTAGTTAATTTGTTTGTCTGCTAATTATAATATGAGCTCATTCAAATCACCTTTGAGAAAATACAATAGATACAATAGCAGATTAGACAAGCAACACTTAACTCATTAATGTAACGATTCCACTGTTGCATGATGTCCACATACACATACAAAGATTACATTTTACTCTCAGTTTAGTTTTCCAAGACACAGACATGTGCATTACAGTTTTCTGTGCATACCAATATATAAACAGTATATATATATATAATCAAGTTTTTGACAGATGTGCCTGGAGCAGTTTGTTCATGGCTAACACCGTCCGACACCTTGGATTGAGAGTCTCAGCAATCAAAGAATTTTGAGAATACAAGATAGTATCTACTGTTCTCATATTGCTATAGATCTGCTAATGCTGCCCCTTAAATGATTTGGAGAGATTCATTATGATAAACAAACCCAAAATGGAAATAAATGAACTGTCCACAAAAGGACACAATTGATTAAAGGGTTCGACGAAGGACCGGAATAGAGACATTACAACAAACTCATCAGGTCTAAATGATCAGCGTCTGTTTCGTTTTTAATAGACACTACCCCTTTTCAGCGTGCACGTTTGTATCCTCTTTCGTTCTGTGGGCGAGCTTCGTATACTCCTCGCGCTTGCGCACGCCACCGCGTCGCAGAAGGAATACGACGGGAGCGGATTTGCGAGCTCGCCTTGTTTTTTTGGCCGTGGGGACTCAGCGTAAAAAATATCAACGGGAAAACGCAAAGTTAAAACAAACACATCTTTAGCGAGGCCATTTGAAAAGGTACGGTAGGTAAAGCTTGTTGTTTTCGCACCAGGAAATCAATGCTATCTCGGTAGATGGCTGCATGGCAGCTGGCTATCGTTATCAAGCTAATTGCGAGCACAAAGCAATATTGACAGCTTTAGCGATACATTTGTTGCAGATGCAACCTACGTCCATTACATTTCCTTATCCGTCATATTGACAGTTTTGGCATTCATACATGTCTTGCGCAAGAGTGCAGTTAAGGTTCGTGTGTTTGGATAAAGAGCTCTACAGAGCTATCCATGGCAGTGCCGTTTTTCGGTCCAGGTAATCTGACTTTAGACAATAGTCTGGCATCTGTAGAATCCCGCATGAATGTATCACGACCAAAATAACAGTAATGAAATCATAATGGCTGTCGTTGATGGAAAAAATGCGTTAATATTTAACTACTTGCTCATGTACCCACTGGAGTAATGTCTTAATAGGAAACGATTTTACAATAACGATTGGCATAACATGTAAGGGTTGCTTTATATTGTCTTGTCTTTACCTCTTTGCAGTTAATATTCGGACAGTCAAGACAGTAGGCAGCGCATATTTTGGAATACGAACATGGTGTGAAGATGTTTACATGACCGGAGGCTACGAGGTGGGCATGCGATAAGGAAGGCTACCACGCCAGACCCCTGCCCCTCGGATAAAGAAGTGTGTATGTGAGTGTGCGTGTGTGTCTGTGTGTATGCGTGTGTGATATTATTTCTTCAGTGACGGATTGGGTTGCTAAAGCGGACTAGCAGTAAGACATTCCGAAGATGCTGAAGAGGTGGTCCGCAGCAACGCCATGCAGCAGCTCTCTCTCCGCCGTCATGCTCATCCTAGTCCTACCCAGGTGCATGCTCTCAGTCCGTGCCGACAAAAACATGGTGAGCAAAGAGGACTATTACAGCGCGACGGTCAACGCCACAGTTTTGGACCTCAAAGGCAACCCTAAACAAATGCTCACGAAGGACGACGGGAGGTACGGGCAGAATTCACCCAAAACGGAAGCCAAGGGAATCGTGATCGCACCCGCGCCGGTGAATGGAGGTAAGCTTTAAAAGACTGCTGTAAAGAGGCTCCCTATTCCAGCCCATGTCCTGTATATGACGACTACATATGTTATTTTCTTAGCGACTTGTGATGAAAGGCAAGCGCCCTGTATGTAGAACGGTGTCATTATCCTACTGTCTGATGTGGACGTCAGTGGATTTCCTAATGGAATAATTAGCCTATTATCACGGTTTTCATGAATAAGCTCTTGCCTACAGTCCTTTGGATATCGCTCACTTGTCGCTGTTGCCCTGTCTATTGTGTGTATGTGTATATGTGTGTGTGTGTGTGTGTGCGTGCGTGTACGCACTCACCCCTGTCCTTGCCAATACAATTAGAGTTTGATCCTTCAGTTTTGTTAGGTATGTCACAATGAGTGTCCACACACACTTTGTCTATGAAACGTTGCTGTACGGTAGTGGTGAAGAAGGCATAGAGGTCAAACATTTAGCGCAGATTTGTGTTAACTTCTGCATAACGCATTTTTAAACCGTCGCACACTTTACCATGTCACAATGATTGAACGCTTGGTGGTCCACCATCCGCTACTGTATTAAAGAGTCCTTTAGAATGTCAGGTCAGCTTAATTGTTTGGCTCTTATCAGTACAACCAAGCCGTAATGGGCCTTCATCAGAGTGGACCTCCTAGATAGGTATGCATTAACGTTTAATGTGAGTTTAAAATAACTGAATGCATTTTAACCCTTGAGAAAGGTTTATGCTCTTTTAAACGCCGGGATCGTTGATGTAGTTCCCCCTCTCTTTATATATTTGTTTCTGTTTTAGTCCACCCCCCTCCCCCAGATATGATTACAGAGTAAAGGCACAAATGAACATTTTAAATCTCTGTCTGTTATGTGGATATCTGTCCTTAAAATAAGAAGACTGTCAATCCTCAGCTCAGGTGTTTCCTAGTTACCCAACTCATAAATACTCTTGCAAATCAAGCTATTAGTGTAATTAAAGAATGAAAACAGTACGACATGGTCAGTGTATGTGCTTGTCTATTTCTGTGTGTGTGTGTGTTTGTGCTTGCGTGTGTGCTTGTGGTTGGTGATATTGACACCATGTCATGTCTTTTTGGCCAGTTTCTTGAATTGCACAAGGCTCTTTAACCCAATTATTGTAAGTCATGATAAGGGCCAACTTTGGTTTCTCTTAGTGTCCTTGTGTGCTTCAGGGAACCTGCTGCATGTTCTCTTGCGGGTAGGCTCCTCCTCTTCAGCCTTCTTTCTTTTGTTTTCTTTCCTGCAAGAGCAAGCTGCGTGTGCGTGTGCGTGTGCGTGTGCGTGTGCGTGTGTGTGTGTGTGTGTGCGTACGTGTGTGTGTGCGTACGTGTGTGTGTGTGTGTGTGTGTGTGTGTGTGTGTGTGTGTGTGTGTGTGTGTGTGTGTTTTCTTTCCTGCAAGAGCAAGCAGTTTTGCAAGACATGGCTTGACTGAACTGTCCAAGCCACTGTCCCCAGCCACCCTATTCGCTTTGGGGCAACATCTCAGTTCAAATATGTTTAAACCTGACTCACTAAAATGGTGTGTGTGTGTGTGTGTCTGTGTGTGTGTGTATGTGTGTGTGTGTGTGTGTGCGTGTGCTTGCACGCACATCTGTGTGCATGTGGAAACTGCTGCGTCCCCTAACCCCTTCCTTCTTCTTCAGCTCTTACGTAAGTTTCCTCCTTAATAGGGCTCTGACTGCTTGGGCTCTTTAGGAGGCAGACGTGTGTGTGTGTCTGTGTCTGTGTCTCTGTGTGTTCCGCTGTTCATTATCTGTGTTCTGGTGACCGGATGAATATCAGAGACAATGAACGCAGGCAAAGAAGTCTGTTTGTTTTGCTTTTTTTTCTTCTGAATGTCATCTTGATAGCGCATCACATGTCCTCACTCCTGCCCCAGGCATCTTGTTCAATTACCCCAAAACGGGAAGATATTTTTGCCTCATCCTTCTCCCAGTTGCATCAACCCCCCCCCCCCCCCAAAAAAAAGATCAATGAGTTATAGACCATGACAAATCCAGGCCATATAAATGATTAAAGGGTGTTCGCCTCTATTATATCAATTGCTTGTTTTGGAACAGCCTGTCGTGAGAGTGTGGCTGTGCCCCAGTTAGATTGGGCTGACCAGCCAAACCAGTAAGTCCTTCTGATAGGGTCTGAGAGTTTTTCCACTCTCTCTCTCTCTCTCGGTCAGTGCGGGGGTGTCCTAGTTCATCCTGTCTGTGGCTTTCCCCTCCCTCGCCCCACCACTGTCCAGCCAGCTGTGGCCGGAGGGAGGAGTCTGACCCAGGGATGCGGCACAAACACCCACCCATATGAGGTCAGCACGCCCAGTCAGAGCCATCCAAGCAGGACGCCAGTGGCTCCATTGGCCACTCTCTCTCTTTTTCTCTCTATCTCTCAGTGACTCTTTCTGCCTCTCTTTCCCACCCACCCTCTCTCTCTCCCTCTCCCTCCCTCCATCAGTTACTCTTTCTGCCTCTCTCCCCCACCCTCTCTTTCTATCTCTCTGTCTGCCTCTCTCTCCCACCCTCTCTTTCTATCTCTCTGTCTCTCTCTCTCTCGCGCTCTCTCTCTCTCTGTCTCTCGCTCTCCATCAGTGACTCTTTCTGCCTCTCTCTCCCACCCTCTCTTTCTCTCTCTCTCTCTCTGTCAGTGACTCTCTCTCTCTCTCTCTCTCTCCATCAGTGACTCTCTCTGTCTCTGTCTCTCTCTCCGACCCCACATGTGTGTTTGGAGGCATTGCAACAGAAGAGGAACCAAAAGGCCCACGAGACTTTGCACCACAAGGGTCAAACTGACTGACCTGATTGGCTGGCACAGTGGAAACCAGCACTTCAGCCGTGACTAATTCTTAAAATGAAATTGGGCAGAGCGGAAAGTGTGCCACAGTCATACCCCCCTGTCTTTCTGTTCAGAAGCAGCTTCCTCCATTAGAGTACACAGTTGTGTGCGTGTCCTTCCTCTTTTCAAATGAACTGCAGTAAGGCAAAAAAGAGCAAAGTGTGGGCATTTAAAGCACATTTAATGTGCTAAAACCAACCAAAAAGAAAATTGCTGATAGCCCTGTCTCTTTTGACCCTGGCCGAGGTACTTGTAGCTCCCTGGACAGGCAGGATGTTGTTGCACCCTCTCAGCCCCAGGGTACACGGTATCACCACTCAGTGCAAGTGTAGGCTTGGTGGGCGCTGCTGTCTCCTCCTCTCCCCTGAAGGTCACCCAGGGCTATATTGCTGTCTCTCTCTCTCTGTCTGTCAGAGTTGTATTGAGATGCTTTGGCTGGAGCACCGTTGGCTTGGTTTGCTCAGATGTAGCCTTCAAATGGAGTGTGTTATGTTTCAGACATCATGTTCTTGTTTGAAGGGACAAAACAGAGTGAAAACAGAAAAACAACCACAGGCAGCAAGTAGATAGGATACCTCATGCGCCTGCTATGCTTGGCCTACATGGGGGTCATGGGGTCATGTTTTTGGACAGTTGGGGATTTCTGTGGCCCCCCCCACCTCTTTCTCCAGAAGTAATTTCTCTATCAACAAGCACGCCATGACCTAAACTATAGGGAAGTATTTTTTAGTAAAGCTCTAGAGTTCCGTGCTTTGAAAGTGAGGGACAAGAGAAGCATGTCTAATTGTGTTCCTGCAGTGTGCATGTGTGGAAGAAGGTTTCATCAATCCACAGTACAGACGGCTCAATGAAGTTCTGAACGCAGTGCATCGTCCTTGCTGAAGGGATATGAAGCTGCCAACGGTTCCGTGCTCAGTAACTGTATAAAGTGAAGTGTCGGCTCTCAAGACCCTCTCTACGCTTCCTTCGCTGCTCGCCTGCTAGGCTCACCTTCTCTTGCGCTGCACGCTTTCTCTTTCCACTGTTTCTCCGGCCACTTGTTTCTTGTCCATGACTTTTTTTTTTTTCTGTGCATACTTCTCTCAGTTTCTGAAACCGTGGGTGTGGAATATATTCAACCTTTCCACTCTCTCCTCTATCTGTTTCTTCTCTCTCTGTCCTGGCCATTCTGTTTGTCCCGGGCTGTCTGGCAGTGAAAGGGACATATGGCAGGGAGATCAAATAATCGTTGCTCAAGCTGCTCTGATGCGTAGCCCTAGGCAATGGAGACCTCGTAGACCTCTGCCTTTAAACCCCCCCATTCACCTGTCCTCCGTCTCCTCGACGGCTGCCACTCCCACCAGGGCTTTGGCACCAGCCCTCGGCCCCCACCAACCACCAATGGGAAGCCAAGCTGGGGACCCCCGACCAATCAGACGTCAGCAGACATCAAAGTTGATGGTGACGTGCGTCGATGACGTCTCCGTGCGGGTTTCCCCGCAGTGTACTTTCGCAGAAGTGGGCTCAAACTGGTAAATGGCTCTGTGGCACGGCGTGGATTCGAGATAATTAGCCTCTCGCCAGGCACCGCGCCGGCCAGAAGGGCAGGCACCGCGCTCTGACTCATCCAAATAATGCCAGTGCATATCTCCATGGTCTACCGTGGGCGCACTGCTGAGACTTCAAGATGATATTAATAACTTGGGCAACAAGAAGCTCTCTTCACTCCACACCAGCTTTCCATGTAGGGCACCCCAACCAAGCCTCCCGCCTGTAATCGTCACAGTCTTAGTGAATGCGCTACGGTGCGGCTGGCGTATTGACGCATTGAGAATCATAAGGGTGTGCTTAGTAGCCTGGTGTGTGTGCTGCCGATTCTGTGATTGCTGAGGCAGCACTGCCCCAGGCTCTGCGGAGGCATAAGGAAGCAAAATAATGATGATAATAATACAATACAATGATTGGAGTTGACATTGTTGTGCATGGTGCTTGCTGAGGTGAGGGTGTAGCAACTAGCAACCCGAGCTTGGAGACGGAGACTGTCTCCATCATAAGCTCTGCTGAGGGTACGTCACTCTTTCAAGGAATGGATATTTGTGAATGAACGCCTCGTGCTCCCAATGAAAGTTGTTAGACGCAGCGCTCTCTCCCTCTCTCTTTCTCTCCCTCTCTCTCCATCTCCCTCTCTCTTTCTCTCCCTCTCTCTCCATCTCTCTGTCTCGCTGCCAGCTCTCCTCCTGAATGATGGATGTAACCAGACTGTTGATAGCACCTTTTGTGGGGGAGGAGAAGCCCCCCACCCGCTACATTAAGAATGCAATGCACTGTTAAATTGACCCAGGACCTCAAGAACACATGGCCATGGGGGAAGGAGAGGGAAAAGGAGACCGTGAGGGAGAGGAAAAGAGAGAGGGAAGAAAGAGAGAGGTAAAGAGAGTGTGAGGGAGAGGAAGAGAGAGGGAAGAAAAACTGCGAGACGGCAGCCCATGCCTGTGATAATGGCATGTGTCAGGAAGAGATGCAGAGCGGAAATGTGAGCTCTGTTATAATGTAGGGATATTGATTTAAGTAGCGGTTTCATCATGGCCGATGCCTGCGTAGAGAGGGCAAGGAGAACATTACTGACACTCTCACACACACACACACACACACACACTGAGTTAACCGATTGAATTACACAGTAGGTTTTGCATATGTGAATGTGACAACCACAAACTCATAGAAAATTACAAGTGATTGTTTAGTCATATTGGAGCATGGCCTCGCACTGACCTTGCAGTGTTTTCAGGAGGAGGCGATGGCAGCTCACACGCAGACTCCACGTCAGCAGAGGTAGCCGGGGGTCTGTTACCTGGCCAGACATGCCTGACTCACCGCTGCTTACGCAACTCTTAATCACACAGTGCTCTCCCTCTCTCTCCTCCCCAATTCTGCTCACATTGTGAACTGCTGCTGGTTTCTGAGAGAGAGATAGAGAGTGAGGGAGAGAGTGAGGGAGAGAGTGAGGGAGAGTGTGAGGGAGAGTGTGAGGGAGAGAGTGAGAGAGAGAGTGAGAGAGAGAGTGAGAGAGAGAGTGAGAGAGAGAGTGAGAGAGAGAGAGAGAGTGAGAGAGAGAGAGGAGAGAGAGAGAGAGAAGAGAGAAGAGAGAGAGAGAGAAGAGAGAGAGAGAGAGAGAGAGAGAGAGGAGAGAGAGAGAGGAGAGAGAGAGAGGAGAGAGAGAGAGAGAGAGAGAGAGAGAGAGAGAGAGAGAGAGAGAGAGAGAGAGAGAAGAGAGAGAAGAGAGAGAGAGAGAGAGAGAGAGAGAGAGAGAGAGACCGAGATGGAAACAGAGGATGATGAATGTGTGAAGCAGAGAGACGGGCGGTGCCTGTGAACTTTCTTATGTTTTGCTTGCAACTCATCACACAGTGTGTAGGGTGTTGCACCCATTTTGAGCTCTCTTTCTGTGGGTTTCTGCTTCAGGTCTTTTAGCAGCCTGTAGCTGAAACATGCAATGGAGACTATGTGATGTACAGTGACTTTAATAGTATGCATAGATTCATGGTAAATAATTGTGGCATTGGCAGCATTTGGAAATGGACAAGACGGTGAGAAATGTGGGTAGATATAAGAATAGAAAGAAATGCATTATTTAGTCAACAGACAGCTTTTACGCTAAGTGGGAGTTGTACATCAGGGTCCCACTCGTTTGCATCATATTGTCATTATAAGCTGGCTCCCAATCAGCCTGTGCATGACCCAACATCAGTACCCAGACATGAAGATGTGAATATAGTTCCACGAGGTCAGCACCTTGACTAAACAAGAACAAAGAACCTAAACATATCAGTATATGATGCATCTTAAATGTGTACTTTCAGGCAGCTCTTTTATGTGTGGCAGACAAAGACAATAGATGTGCACACCCCCCCTCCCCCCCTCTCGCTCCACCCCCGCGAACAAAAACGCAGCTGAAACTGTTCCTTACGCCCACGCCAGGCATCATACTGATGCTGTCTCTCCCACAGGTGCCTGCCACGTTCCCTCAGTGAGTGTGTGTGTGTGTGTGTGTGTGTGTTTGAGAGTGTGTGAGAGAGTGTGAGAGAGTGTGTGTGAGGTTGGTGCCGTTGTGTTGTGCAGGTGTCTCTTGAAGTGGGGCCCCTCCTACATGCCGTGGTTAACCGGTTTCTGACTCAAGGTCTTGCCAGAAACATTGGCACCCACGAATCTTCTTTTTCGTTCTTTTAGGTCTTTTCCTTCCATCTTCTTCGTCTTCGTCTTCCTCTTCTTCTTGCTGTACTACTTTTTTCTTCCCTCACAGCTGTAGTGTGGTTGCTTTGATCACCACCTCAGTGGAGCTGTGCAGCCTGTTGGAGCACGCCTCACTTTGCATCAATTTTCTGTCTCACACCCACACAGAGACACACACACACACACACACACACACACACACACACACACACACACGTGATACTGCCAAGCTATTTCCTGTGTCAGAGAGATGCTCGCTCTGTTAGAGCCTGGTCTGCTTGTTTTATCACGGTGAGAATATCACTCTCTCACGGTGAGTGTGTTTTTATTTGTTAGATCTGTGATGATGCACACAACGGCCATGAAAAGAGGAAGTTGTGGTGGTGGTGATCGTGGCTGTTTTCAATAAACGCCTGTGCATCCAAAAAATGAGTCGGCGCTCAGCTCGTTTGGTCTTACTCGGCCTCCCTCGTGTCAGCTGGACCTAACGGTTGTCTGGCTGGTGATGTTGCCAAACGACAGCATACAAGCTTGGCCTGAATGATTTCCCCACTCGCTCGATTGAAATTAAAACTCGAACCCCTTGTGACATCCCCCCCCCCCGCACCACCGCCCCTCCACTCCCCGTCCCATGCTGCTCCACATGAGTAGATGAGTATTGACAGCAGTGAGGGCTTCTGGGAAGGATTTGGCCCTCCAGCTCTTTTATTTAACAGATTCCCAGCCTGTATGGACATGCCATCATTCCACATTAAAGTCCATGTGTTTAGGCTTTGAGGCAGCCAGGCAAAGGTTAGTTTGCTTGCTCCATTTGCTGTCTGTTGGATGTAAACAGAGCTCTTCTGGGTCAAATGGTATCAGCAGCCTCTGTAGTCGATCTCATTACTGTGTTTTAACATATGTGGTGGAAGTCCAAACCTCTCTTTCGCAGAATTCACGCTGTTTTGAATTTGTGGGCTCTACTCTTAAACATAAAAACCCACTTAGAGCTTAAGTGAGCTTATGCCAGGGACTGTATGAGTCTTTGCCTCCACAGAGACATAGTCCGGTGACGCACTGAAGGCACTTTCATATGATGAGAAGCTTCTTCAGTAGACTCGAGTTGATCCTGCTGACACAAGTGAGACAGAGGATGAATGTAATCCGTGCAAATTTCCCGAGAAGGCAGCTTATTACTGTTACATTCTCATTTATGGGGAATACGCCCCCCTCTCTCTCTTTTTGTCTCTCTCTCTTTCTCACTCTCTCTCTCTCTCTCATACACACTTTCTATCTTGCTCTCGCTGGCAGGGTGCGAATGGGCATGCAGAGTTAAATGGAGGAGAAAAACCTAAACCATAAACCACGTCTCATCTGTCTCTTTCTGTGCGCCTTTTCTAAACATATGAGGTTTTTTTTTGCTGGTCTCTCCCCTCATCAAAGCACAGAGGGGGGAAAAAAGAGAATATAATTATGATATTGAATTTATCTGGGCCAGATTCCAGGATAGCTCAGCTACTGTTCTCTTCTTTGCCTTTGAGGCTGGTTCTGACCTCCAGGTATAAAAAGACACATTGCCTGTGTATGTGTTAGTGTGTGTATATTCGTGCGCATGCATGTGTATTTGTGTGTGTGTGTGTGTGTGTGTGTGTGTCAGATGCTAGGTCGAGGACCGTGGCCCCACACAGATGGTCATTAAAGTCAAAGCAAAGGGAGTGTTTCATAGCGGAGTCATCATTATGCACTAAATAATGTATTCATGGATTTTAAAGTAAGCCTTTGAGGTTCGTCACACACTCTCTCTCACTCTCTCTCTTTCCCTCTCCCTCTCACTCTCTCTCTCTCTCTCTCTCTCTCTCTCTCTCTCTCTTTCGCTCTCACACTCGCTCACACATACATACACACAGAATTATGTAAATATGAATTTCTTTGTGTGGACTGGAGTCCGTTTGAGCTTTTAGTACGGTTTATTTTGTTGATGTGAAAGCTGTTTTCCGAAATCAAGAGCACACCAAGGTACCATAATACGGGGGTCCTCCATAAAACGAGGGTTTGTGGTGCAGTTCACCTGAACTCCAGCGCGGTTTGTACGCCATCTTCACTAAAACCAGGAAGCAAACACTATTAATGACCAGTGGTGGATCTAAAAATCTCCCAAAAATAAATAAATCAACTTCATATGTGAAATTATTTATCAATATGCAATTTTCTGAAATGGTCTTAAAAAGTCTTTAAAAAATAGTGACTAGAAGGACAGCTACGTGGCAATTTATGCTTTAGGGTATACATGTATGCTCTGCAAGCAAAGCTGCAAAAGGATAGCAGTGCAAAAAGGACCAAATTAACAAACACGAAGTGTGTGGCTTTTCCCCCTCCCTTAATTTGTGTCGTTGCCTAACAGTATTGGTCAATAAAAGCTGCACAGTGCCTACGTGCTGATGACATAAACAGACCATGGTTCACAGCCAAATAATGTCATGTGAAAAGAAACCAGCGGGGGAAGGGGGAATAATCGTGCTCAAGTTCAGACCAGCAAAATGATACACCTTTTAAAAGGTCATGTGATTTTAGTTTTAGCTGAACTAGCCAGCAAATGCAGACAGACAGACAGACAGACAGACAGACAGACAGACAGACAGACAGACAGACAGACAGACAGACAGACAGACAGACAGACAGACAGACAGACAGACAGACAGACAGACAGACAGACAGACAGACAGA
>NC_045171.1:10846957-10851957 GCF_900700415.2 Clupea harengus
CACAATAGAAAATACCCTACTCTTCAACTTAGAAATAAGTAAGGTGTGTACAATTGTGAATAATTTGACATTTGAACTAATACCTGCACAGGAGTGTGCTCCTGTTGTGTACTGTAGATTTGATGCTAAAAACTACTACCAGCAGGAAGAGGAAAACAAAGAAAAAATGTGTGTGTGTGTGTGTGTCTGTCTGTCTGTGTCTGTGTGTGAATAGTTGCGAATTACAGTAGTACATTTGAAAATGTATCTGTTTGTATGAGCATGTGTTGAGTTGAGTTGACCTGAGTTTACTCAGTGACTGTGTCTGAACAAGACTGTGTGTGTGTGTGTGTGTGTGTGTGTGAGAGAGAGAGGGGGGGGGGGGGGGGATATCAACTCGTCAGCATCTCTGTCCCTGGCTCACGTGGCAGTGGCAGCTGCTGCTGAAGAGCTATCTCTCAGTCAGAGTTGCAGACAGGTGAAGGTCAGCCCGACGCTGCCCTCCCATTGGTCAGGTACATGGAATGTTTGTTTGAGTCATCAACGTAAGGTCAGCCAAACTGCTCCCAGCGCACAGCCTCCTCTCCTCTCCTCTCCTCTCCTTCACTCTCTTCACTCTTTCTGTTAAATGCATAGCCATTAAGCCATGTAAACTCACCTCTGACTGCCATATCCTTTAAAAGTGAACCCCTCCAGACCATAGTCACATTTCTTTCTCAATTTGAGTTGAGAGGAGGTGACGAGCTCCAGTGTTGCGTAGTTTGGCGTCATACTATGGGTTATATTTATCCTGTGGCTCAGCGGGATGTATCGTAATGGAAAGACAGACATGATTTAAAGTGATGTGGTGCATGAGCAGGCACAGCTGCCCCCATCTTCATTAGGCCATGCACACACTGCCAGAGTGTGTGGAGTCACATGAGAAATGGGATGCAGAAGACTCGCAGACAGGCTTTTTTAGGACTCCTCTGTTGGCTCCGGTTAGGGTCCCTTTTTTGTTTGGACCGTGTCTGTGTGTGTGTGTGTGTGTGTGTGTGTGTGTGTGTGTGTGTGTGTCTGTGTCTGTGTCTGTGTGTGTGTGTGTGTGTGTGTGTGTGTGTGTGTGTGTGTGTGTGTGTGTGTGTGTGTGTGTGTGTGTGTGTGTGTGTGTGTGTGTGTGTGTGTGTGTGTGTGTGTGTGTGTGTGTGTGCGTGTGTGTGTGTGTGTATTTACACGTGAGTTTGTGTGTGTGTGTGCTCTCTATATACATATACAAGAATGTGTATTTGTGTTTGGTGTTAATGTGTGCACATATTTACACATGTGCAGTGTGTGCACGCTTGTGTGTGTGTGCACGCGCGTGTGTGTGTGTGTGTGTGTGTGTGCTACAGCTGTGCAGCCGGCTGTGTGACGGGCAGCCTGAGCCAGGCGGTTATAAAGGTAATGATTTATGAGGCACGCACAATCCGCCGGCCAGTTGTTTTGACTGGCTGTGATTCACCATTGATCCCCATGGCCATAAAGGCCATAAATGTAGGTGGTTCCATGATAACATGTAGGTAAATCTTTGTGGTGGTGCGTTTCAGTGTGTGTGTGTGTAGACTGTCATGTAGGCAATGTAGGCACGTGTAAGTGTATGTGAGTGCAGAATATGTGATTAAGCACATTTGCTACCAAGGTATTAAGATGTTTGAAAATCACAGCTCCGCTGAAAGAAAACTGTCTCCTTAGTCATTAGGGCAAGCCCCCAACAGAGTTATGACTAATATGGAAAAAGTCATGTAATCCACAGTGCTGGAGACTACTGACGTTAATCCAAATACTTCATTTCCATCTTAGGTCTGTGGTGCTATTTTTGTAGCCAAGACATGCGCTCGAGTGCTAGTGTTGGTATAAGGATGACCTATGACCTCCTCACTGCCCAAAAGAAAATCCTCACTGCCCCTGCCTTAACATCATTTTGTGAAGAGAAGCCGCTGCCATTGTTGTAGACCACAGTAATGCCGTTTTGCTGCAGCTATAGTTTTGCCAGCCTCTATTTGCAGATGGTACAGTGCCCATCGATGAAAATGCAATTTAAAAAAAAGCCACCAACCCCTAAATCCCCCTGGAAGTAGACCTGTGGGCCCACCCTCACCAATGTCACAGCTCCGCTGCCAAGCACACTCTCTCCTCTACCCCTCCTCACCTCCTTCCCCCGGCTCCATCCTACAACCACCCCATCCCCTCCCTCCATCTGCCCATCCCCTTCTGTTTGTCAGTCAGGACGGCACAAAGGTGCCCTGCATCGCATCAGCCATACACACACACACACACACACACACACACTCATCTCCCATGGCACCCACTGGCAGATTAGCCTAAACTGCTGAGTCATGCAGCTGTGGCCTAAAGGGCACCTTAAAGGGGCTTTCCTCTGAAAAAGAATGATCAATCTTTAATCTTTAATGACTTCACCTCCCTGTATTTTAAACCTTAAGACCAAGGTGCAGGCAGGCAAGCAAGCCTTGTGAAGCGCTCTGTCTCAATCGTAATGTCAACCGGGATTGACAGAAACACGTCAAATATGCTAATGCTAACAGACCGGGGAAGAGGGAAAATTCCGGAAGATGGATGCACTGCAGGTCATGAATCAAAGCACATGGGGGCAAGAAAAAAGAAGAGGGATGGATGAATGGATGAGGGGGAGGCCTCCCCATCAGCCTCTAATCTCCTCAGAGCACTTACATTGGCATTGGGCGCGGTGGGTGCCGTCGAGGAGGAAGCAATCTCTTAGCGATGCCCTTGGAGTCAAGCAACAAGCAGCCGCCAGCATTTAATCTGACAGCCCCCTCCTGAGGGAGCCCAGAGAGAGGGAGCGCTCGATAGTGCCTACCTGTGTTTTATGTGTGCCTCATTCAGACAGATGACTGACATCACGCAAGAGAGAGACAGACAGACCTGCACAAAGTAGCTTCTAGAAGTAGTGCCTCCCTGTCTTTATGTTTCTAGAAGTAGTGCCTCCCTGTGTTTATTTTCTAGAGTAGTGCCTACCTGTGTTTATTTTCTAGAGTAGTGCCTCCCTGTGTTTATTTTCTAGAGTAGTGCCTCCCTGTGTTTTATGTGTACCTCATTCAGACAGATGACTGACATCACGCAAGAGAGACAGATCTGCACAGAGTCGTTTCTAGAAGCTTACAAGCTCTCTTGTTTGTTTTGAATCTTCCTGTGTACAAGCAGATAGCAGACTTGCAAGCAGTGGCCAACTGTGTTCATCTAGGTATGTTTGAAATCTGCTAGCAGATAGGTAAGAATATCTCGTGCTGCAGCCGTTTGACTCTAAACGGTGTTAGTTCTACAGAGATGTCTCTCAGTATATAGACATCTGTGCCTTTTTGTGCTGCCCTAGGCCTCCGCACTGGTCTGAGGCCAGTATCTAATGCATGAATGTCAGTTAGGCATGCTCCACTAGCACTCCCCGGCCGCTACCACGCGGTGATGTAGGACTGTTGTTCTGGGGAGCGACGTGGATGGAGACAAACGGCACGCCGTGCACCCCGCCAGCCTCATCCGTCACCAGCGGAGCGAGGCGGACTGTCCCCGCCATGCCTCGCTATCCCCTGCTGACGCACCGCTCCCCCCTCCCCTCCTCCCTCGCCCTCGCCCCGGTCAGGCAGGTTAGCTCCCCACAGCTCGCTGTGCCTCTTGCTCTCGCTCTCATCCCTGGGATTATGTGCGTGTGTCCCTCCCCAAGTGGATCAGGGTGACTTTACAGGACTTACACAACACCCATTAAATTACAGTTAAACGGCAATTACCAGGAAGACAAATGTGCACATACTGTACCTGTGTTGTGCGTCTCTCACAGCTGTATTCAGGTTCTATCTGGGCTCCGAGTCTTTCTCTCTCTGGTCTCCTCTCTCTGGTCTGCTTGGACCAGTAAGGAAAGCCAATGGCTGCAGTAGTCTGAATACCTTTCTAACCTCCACAGGTATGATTTGTAAATCTTTGTAAACATCCGTCGTGATGTTTGCGCTGTAATTCCTTGACGGCACAGATCCCTTGATGACTGCCTGTTCTCCCATCTCCAAAAGGCTTCATGCGAAGCTTCCCCCTCTGCAAAAGCACTCTCTGATTTTTCAGATTACCTGCTTTGTGATGGCACAAAGCTGTCATTGCCCAGAAGAATCCGTCCTTACAGCTCTCAACCTGCGGGCATTAAGCACAGATCACAGGCGATGGTCAATTACATTTTAAGACCTGCCATTTCATGTGACGCATCAAAAGCGCACCGCCGCAAAACAAGGCTGCCTTTTCTGTCTCAAAGGCGTGAATTAGCATGAGAATCAGCTGTTCCCTCTAACTTCTCTTTCAACATTCTTCAGTTTGCAACAACACGAAACTACATGTGGTCTCGAATGACTCGCGTTTACTAAGCCAACTTGTTTGGGTACTAATTGGCTTGGCAGCCACGTCCTTAATTAAGGTATTATATAACCCTTGGAGGCATTGGGGCAATGCCACCTTGCCCCGAGGCAGAGGAGTATCGAACAAAGGAAACCTTTGTAAACCGTATCTAATGTGATACACCACCAGTAATAATGGATGTCTAACAGCTCAGCTGTGTGTAAAAGTGGCCCACACACCTATCGCACGCACACACACACACACACACACACACACACACACACACACACACACACACACACACAAAAGTCCACCCAAAAAAAGGTGTGAAGCAATACAACTTCCGTTTGATGCGTCGTATAAGCTATGAATATATATAGTGTTCTGTGAATAAATGTTCAGTAGATAGAAAGTCACTTCCTGTATACCAACAGCTTACTGAGCAGCAGAGTGCCACACTGCCTGTGAGCCGTCCCGGTGACGACACGCATCAATGGCCATGTACAGTATGACTGAGGTGCCGTCCCGGTGACGACACGCATTCAGATCAATGGGCGTGTATGACTGAGCTGCCGCCACGGGGAAATTAGATTGCGCCTTACCTGTGCTTATCAGTCTTGGCCGACCTTGGCATTTTTCTTCGCTGCTCTTTTGGC
>NC_045171.1:10856957-10866957 GCF_900700415.2 Clupea harengus
CCAGAACATATCCACCTAGCCTATCCTCACTCCCATTCCATCTTTCTCTCCCTTCCTCTCTCTCTCTCTTTCTGCCTCTCTCTTTCTCTCTTTCTGCCTCTCTCTCTCTCTCTTTCTGCCTCTTTCTATCCTCCTCTGCACTGCTGTCAAAATGTTTTACCATTTTACAACGAAAATAGCCATGCTTATGCATGCAATAATCTATCCCCCCCCACCCAACCTAACCCCCCTCCTCTGGCCTCAGCAGAGCCTCCATCCACGTCTCCTTTACTACATTTTCCAGTTTCAGTGCACTCTATGCCTGTCTGCTGCAGAGCACATAAGACACTGTTGGTTATTGTTTCAGTAAACCAATCTGCCTGTGCCAGAGATGCTACTGTTCGAGCCCAAATGGCTGAATCTCCAGTGCTACTGTTCGAGCCCAAATGGATGAATCTCCAGTGCTACTGTTCGAGCCCAAATGGCTGAATCTCCAGTGCTACTGTTCGAGCCCAAATGGATGAATCTCCAGTGCTACTGTTCGAGCCCAAATGGCTGAATCTCCAGTGCTACTGTTCGAGCCCCAAATGGATGAATCTCCAGTGCTACTGTTCGAGCCCAAATGGCTGAATCTCCAGTGCTACTGTTCGAGCCCAAATGGATGAATCTCCAGTGCTACTGTTCGAGCCCAAATGGCTGAATCTCCAGTGCTATTGTTCGAGCCCAAATGGATGAATCTCCAGCCCCCTTATCCCTTATCTCCAGGCTGGCTTAGTCTCTTTCTGGCCCTTCTTGGAGGCGGCCTCACTGGAATGCATCGACCGATGAGACAAAGCCCATTAGAAACAGGACACCCACCCGGCACACCGTGACCTTGACCAAAGCTGGGAAAGGGATGTGTGTGTGTGTGTGTGTGTGTGTGTGTGTGTGTGTGTGTGTGTGTAGAAGTGACAGAAATAGCCGTCTGTGAGAGCTGAAGATGCTTCCGGAAAGGAGCGATGTGTACCCACACAGCCCTCTTCAACACTCCTTTCTTCTGGTGTGAAGGGAGAAATAAGTTAAGTGGCAATGGAGAGCTATTATTGGACCCCATTGAAGTGAATGGACTTCACATATATAACATGTGGATGATCAATAGAAGCTTCCAGCCTCGGAATGTTAAAAAAAAAAAAAAACGTAGAATTTAACAGCGTAGCGCAGAAAAAAAAAAATCCCTCTCAGCCCTTAATTACTCGTCGTCATGGTAATTATCATTGTTTACTCAAGTATCAGTGATGAAGGTCATATCTGCTACAGAACAGCATGGCGCATACAAGCGGCTCACCTCCGAGGGCTCCCAAACCCCACTGCTCATGGCTTCCCTCCGAGGCCTCCCAAACCTCACCTCCGAGGCCTCCCAAACCTCACCTCCAAAACCTCCCAAACCTCACCTCCGAGACCTCACTGCTCACAGTGTGTGTGTGTGTGTGTGTGTGTGTGTGTGTGTGTGTGTGTGTGTGTGTGTGTGTGTGTGTGTGTGTGTGTGTGTGTCTGTGTCTGTGTGGCGTGTACCAGCAGCTCACCACTGAGACCCCTCAAACCTCAGTGCTCATTTCCCCTGAATTGGCGCTTACAGAAGCGGGTCAGTCCCATGACCGACAGACACCAGTGTGTATCTGCCTGAAGAGCTAAAGGTTAGGTCATGACACCAACATCCTCACACTGTCAAAGCTGGAAACACTTATACACACACAAATGACCACACACACACACATTTTCTTTCATGCATGCATGCACACACTCACTCATACACATACAAACACACACGTTGGCACACATTTATGCCTTCATTGCATGTCACAGCGCCTTCAGTGGGACTAGTGATTCGTCATCAGCAGGAAGTCCCCCGAGCCCCCACAGGAAGTCAGAGTAAGCAGTGTGAGTGTTAAAAGCGCACTATTTTCCTTGAAGTTGACTAGGTGCGAAAACTGTCTTCCCCTCCCATCATGACAGGTCACAGAGACATAGTTCAGAAACAAGTCCCTGCTAAAAAAAAAAGAAAGAAAAAAAAAAAGCAGTTCCTCTTCAGCCTTTATGACCAATAAAGAAATGGACTGGAGTTGAAGGTAATTCTTTTGAATTGTGGGATTGTAAATTACTCTGTAGAACTTTTTTATCGTAGACGTCTTCGTTTTTTCCACACAGACATACTTTTACGGACCATTTTCCCTTCCTCAGTCCTCAGACCCCTTTTAAACTCTCCATTAGGCTGTCAAGGAGGGAGCTCTCATATCGCACCTCAAATGCTCTGGCTCCACTGTAACAGATGTGAATGCTACCTCTGGAAGCTACCCCACCCCCCCTTTTTTCCCGTCTATTTAATGTTCCCTCTCTAATCTCAACTGTGGTAAATTCCATGACCTCATTTCATTACATATCTCTCTTTCTAACTCTCTCTCTTTCTAACGTTCTCTCTCTCACCCCTTGTCGTTAATACAACATAACTGAGGCTACTTGCATATTTAATAGCACAGATGCGGGAGTGCAAGCCACATCCTCCCCACCACACACACTCCCCCAGGTCCTAGAGACAGTAGTGTGACATCCCATACCCCTGAGCTGATCAAATGTATTGAGGAAGTGGCACCTCTACCTCACACGGTGGACGTATGCAGGCAGCTCAGCCTGGCTTGCCATAGAGGGCAGCCCATAAAGAGCGGCCCGGTCCAGCCCATAGAGAGCGGCCCGGTCCAGCCCATAGAGAGCCAGTGATGTCAGGGCTGGGGAGAGGGAGGTGAAGGCGGAGGAGGTGGCGGAGGAGGAAGAGGAAGATGAGGGCGGTCGTCTCCTCCAGGGTCCCTGCCCAGGCTATGGATCTCTGTGCTGCACGGCACCAGGATGTCCTTCCCCTCGGTGGCCACAAGCCCTCTGTCAGCAGAGATGGATATCCACCCCAGACCATAAATAACCCCAGCATTGATCCTCCTTCCTCCTCGCTCTCTCTCCCTCTCCCTCTCTCTTTCTCCCTCTTCCTCTCTGGCATTCTCTATTCTCTCCCTTTCCTGTTCACTCTATCCATCACTCCTCTGTTTTATTTCATCCCCCTCTCCTCTCTCTACTTCTGCTCCTCTCATCCCACTCCTCCCTCTATACTTCTCTCCTTCCGATTGTTTGGTTTTGTGGTCTGATGCCTAGTTTTCTCTCTCTCTCTTTCTTTCCTCTCTCCCTCTCTCCCTCTCTCTCTCTTTCTTTCCTCTCTCCCTCTCTCGCTCACCCCGCTTGTTTGCTCTTTTTTTTTCTTTTTTTTCTGGCTCACCCCGTCTCAGCGGTTAACACAAACCGTGTCGCGCAGGCAGAGGTATCTGTTGTCATGGCGACTGTGATTTTCGTGGATGGTGTGGCGGCAGGCTGCCATGTCTCACCTGGGGCTTGGTTTGGTTGTCCACGGTAACGGTTTATAATGCCGGATTATTTCCACCATGTTCGCTAGTGTCTGCACTTAAGTCCTTAGCGTTGACCTACATAATTTATTTTTGTTGCCCGGGGGTTTTAAAGCGCTGTGTTGTGTTCTTCCTGTAGGAGACGGACCCAGACTTCAACCACTGCGCCGTATGCATTGAAGGCTACCAGCTCAATGATGTGGTCCGCATCCTACCCTGCAAGTGAGTGTGTGTATGTGCGCGCATTCGTGCATGTGTGCAAGTGTTTGTGTGTGTACGCATGTGTACGCGTGTGTGCTTGGCCTGTGCGCGTTTGCGTGTGTGTGTGAGCGTGTGTTTGTAAGCGCGCGTGTGTGTGTCCTGATATATGTGTGTCCACTGCTGTGAGAATGAGTTTCTGTGTGCTTGGATGCCCAAGGGACTGTGTTGTTTACCTCCTCAGCAGAGAGGCCCTGCGCTTAAAGTCGGCCACAAGCACATCTCAAGGACATCTCAAGGACTCCTGCTCTCTTAGACACACAGCCAGCTTGGCTGCTTGACCTGTCTGTCAGTCACCGGAATGGCTATTTGACCTGTCTATCCGTCACTGGAATTGCTAGCTGGAGCGCGTTTACTCCATGACAGAGTTTCACCTCTACAGGCCCCTGCCCATCCAGTGCCAACACACTGTGGGTGCTGCACACAGCCCCAGTGCCATGCCCCTTTAGCTCCAGCCGTTAGCACCTCTCACTGGCAACATGGCCAGGAGTTTGCACCAGCTCTGAACATTTAGCAGCTTACCAGGAAAAAAGTGATAGGAGAGGGGGAGAGGGGGAGAGGGAGAATGAGGGGGGGAGAGAGAGATGGAGAGAGGGAGGGGGTGATTGGAGATCCGCTGCCTTGAAACCTGAGGGCTTGTTTAGGAAATACGGCCCCGGCCACAGCCATGAATCACAGCCACGTTTTGGGGTTATTTTTAGCCGTGCTTCTGCTGGTGACCTATCAGACTGCTCCAGGAGCCCTCCAGCCCAGACACACTCTTAACACACAGAAGCTCTCTTTCTTCTCCTCTCTTAGAGATAGACATGGCGTACGCCACAGCAGTCTTTCTGCATCTTTCTTTTTTTATTCGTTTTTGTTAGTTGGTCTCCCTTTCACTCTTACTCTCTCTCTCACTCCCTCACACACACACACACACACACACACACACACACACACACACACTCTCTCTCTCTCCGTCTCTCTCTCACACACACACACTCTGAAAGCCCTTGACACCATCTGCTGGGTCTGTCTTGACCGCACAGCTGGAAGTAGTCTTGTGCCAGTGAATGGTGACTGCTGAGGTCATTCAGACATTTCGCAGACATTTTGCAGACACACGCACACACACACACAGGCGTGCGCACGCACACGCACACACAAACACAGAATCACAAACACACACATCCCTCCCACATACGCACAAAAAATCACAAACACATACGGCCACTCACACTGACATATATACCCTCTTCCACTTGCAAGCGCACACACACACACACACACACACACACACACACACAGAGAGAGAGACACACACTCTGTCTGCCTCCAGGGCTCCTTGTGATTCCTGTCAGTGAGGCGTGTGTGGGAGATGGCTGTCAGTCAGTGGCAGAGTGTGATGTGACGGGCCTAAATAAGAGATGGCCGTCACCACCACCACTGCTGCGCCCAAAGAGAGAGTGTGTGTGTGTGTGTGTGTGTGTGTGTGTGTCTTTGTGCGTGCGTGCAGGGCATTACACCGGCCTGCACACAAACTACTTGTTTATCTATTTTTCTCTCTATCACTCCCGTCTCTTTTTTTCTGTTTTACTCTTTTTAACCCTTTTGCCTGTTGTTAAAAACATGTTTGTGTCAGTCAAATATAATGTATGATTATGTGACATAACGAACTTCAGTGACATTTGTGTTCAATTCTTTTTACATTTAAATGTAAAACTCAAAAAACAGATCACAGATCATGGCTTGCTCTTATTCTGATACTACAGTCTTTTTCTTCCTTCAGTTTGGCTTCCTCTGGACTCTATATTTGTGGCTGTCATTTTTGTTCTTCCTCTGCTGTCTGCTTTTTGCTGAATCCTGCAATTCAATCTCTCTGCCTGTATGACCGCTTCCCCATATGACAATTTCCCCTCTCTCTCTCTCTCTCTCTCTCTCTCTCTGTCTCACTGCTTCCCCATATGACAATTCTCTCTCTCTCTCTCTCTTTATCTATCTCTCTCTCTGTCTGACCGCTTCCCCATATGACAATTCTCTCTCTCTCTCTCTCTCTCTCTCTCTGCTGTTCTCTCTCTCTCTCAAATGCATGTTGACCCTCTGCCATCCATAGCCCAGCAGTGCTATCAGTGTAATCTGTGTATCTCTCCTAATTGCATTGGGTCTCCATGAGGCCTGTTGCTCCTCCTGTTGCTGTTGCTGTTGCTGTTGCTGTTGCTGTTGCTGTTGCTGTTGCTGGGCAGGGTCAGGTCCGCTGTGCTCAGAGCAAAGCTGGTGTCTGTTATCAGATCAGATAGAGGAAGCCTGCAGAGGCCATTCGAGGGCTGGGACCTGTTCTCAGAACAGATAGAGAAGTGAGCGCGGATGCCGCTAATGTGAGTCCGGCTCAGGAGCTTAATCCAGCCACGCTCAAATGGCCGCGAATAACACACACAGGGGAGAAAATTAACAGTCACGGGCGTTCTTCCCTTTAGGTTGAAATAAGTGTGGGGACTCACGTGACGGCGCAAAATAAACTTTGGAGTTTAAATGGCCACTCTAGATGTGTATCAGGAGAGTGTGATTAAATCCGAGATCCGAGACACTTATCTGCAGCTAGCAGAGCAGAGGAGTGGAGAGGAGAATTAATGACAGAAGATTAGAGGAGGGAGGCAAAAAGAGGAAGTACATTTGGGCTCTCACAGGAGGATTTTAGCTTTAACGAAGCTGACGACTTAATATAGTAGAGAGACGGAGAGAGAGAGACGGAGAGAGAGAGAGACGAGGAGAGAGGAGAGAGAGAGAGAGAGAGAGAGAGAGAGAGAGAGGGAGAGAGGGAGAGAGGGAGAGAGGGAGAGGGGGAGAGGGGGAGAGGGAGAGGGGGAGAGGGGGAGAGGGAGATGGAGATGGAATTGGAGCAAATGAGAGCAAACTGCTCCAGTAGAGACAGAACGAAACCAAATGGAGAAAAAAGAGAGAGGATGTTTAAAAAAAAAAAATCTGTTATCACATGGGCACACCCAGCGGCCGCGCGTCACCAAGCAGGCCGTATCTCCACGGCCGTATCGCCACCCACGCCGCCGGCACCCTCCCATGGGCGCCCGCCTGCCCTCCCGCAATCAATAGCAGCAGCATAAGTAATGGAAGCACACTTGACCCGGCCGGGGCCATTCAATTTGCGTCTTCCTGCATTACCCCTGCATTACCCCTGCCCCCCTCCACACCACCAGCACCTCCGCTTGCCCCAGGGTGTGTGTAGCCAGACTGCTGGTCATCTTCACCCCACCCCCCAAACAGATGCCACCAGTAGCAGTCCTGTGTCAATTGATGCCATCTGATTCGATTAGTCCAGTTAAGTCCACTGGGATGGTTGTGGTAGTCCAGCTGTAGTGAACTGGTCCAAAGCACTGTTGGGTGGACTGGCGAGTGGTTTGGTTTTCACAAAGGTGTGCAATACATGGCAGTGACACCAGCTGTAGTGAGATCATACAAACATATCAGTTCACGATCTCTTTTGACATAGTCTCTGCTCTAGGGTGGAGTTTCACATCAATTTTACATTCATACTATTTAATCTTCCTCATTCTTCCTTTGTCTATTCCCCTGTCTGTGTGTCTGTCTCTTGTATGGTATGTTTCATGTCCTCTTTAAGAGCCATTGCGTTGTAAACACTCTCATCATTAATTCATGGAGCCCTTGTTTGTGCGCCGGCTATGAGAGCAAATAAAGCAGCCCCCTGGCTGGACCGGATGGAGGCATGCACTGTTCTTCACCAGGCCAGACAGTTCAAAACCACGTCACTGAAGGTCACACTTCATCCTCGCGCGTACACACCCCAACAAGTTACAGTAATACTCTGTATCTCCACTCGCCGATAAACAGTGTCCCGTACTGTACGTCTTTATAGGGAAATGTTTAATCTTCCGGCCTAACCATATGTTTCCCTGCAATAAATTGGTGCTGCATTTTTAAAATGGCTCAGAGTGTTGTCTCACGAGCCGTCAAGCAAGTCTTAAGTAAGGAAACATTCCTTTACTTTGTTTTGCTTACCAAAACCAGACACACATTTGAATTCATGAGTTCAGTTAAATGTCAAAAGCCCACCTGCTTTGCATACAGAGAGACAAGTCCACTCTCTCGGCCGCTGTCCAGGCCAAGACTAGGCATGCTAAAGGCACTTAGCAGAAGGAGTCTTTCCTCTTTAACGACATCTTCAGGTATCTCGCCTGATGCATTCCTGTAATGCTTCTGCAGCACTTGCACTTACAGGGCTCAGGAGCAGGAGCAGGGCAGTGTGTGCAGGGCTGTTTGTATTGTGTTAAGTGATTTCAGAGGGAGGACATAAAAATGCTTTGTTCACGTAGCATCAGCCGAATGTGTTTGAAGGACCAACTACGCTGGGGTGCACAGGAATCCCAATGCTCTCTCCCTCTCTCCCTCCCTCTCTCTCTCTCTCTCTCTCTCTCCTTCCCTCCTCTGCTATGTGAACCTGATGAAGGTTAGTGTGCCCACAACGGCAGCTTTGTCACCTCTACTAACGGCCGGTCCAATGGCATCGTTGTTTAAAAGGCGCCGGCACCCTCTTCCTGAGGCTCCTGGACCACCCCACCCCCCACCCCCGCACCCAACAGGGCTGTCTTTGTGCCATCGCAGGGCTTCCGTGAAGAGGAAGGAAGTTGAAAAAGAGTACTTTGATGGCCCACGCAGCTACTTTGAGTTCCTGTTGTGTCTGTCTTTCCGTCTCTCTCTCTCCCCCCCTTTTACTTGGTGCTCTCAATTGGGTCCTCCCGCTGCATATTCTCTCTCTCCCTCTCTCTCTCTCCCTCTCCCTCTCTCTCTCCCCCCCTTTTACTTGGTGCTCTCCATGGGGTCCTCCTGCTGCGTTTACAAACCAACCAACCCCTCCGCCCTAGTCTTCTCACACAACTTCCCTGGAGTGATTAAGTTTCTTTTCCTATAAGAGAAGTCTTGTAAGGTGGTGTTCCCGACGTTTGGGATGAAATGTTTGAAAAGGAACTGTGCTCCTTTAATTTCTCATGCAGCGGCGAAGAAAATGCATTTTTTTTTTAGCCGAGTCTCATCTGTGTTCCCAATGGTGAATGTCTGACCGTATGAATGGTGCCCAAATCATTTGTCTTCCCAAAGCTGAAACGTTGTGGAACACTCCCGTTGAATGTGTGTTTTCCGTCTTGTTTGTCGTCCGCAGGCACGTCTTCCACAAGATGTGTGTGGACCCCTGGCTGAACGAGCACTGCACTTGCCCCATGTGCAAGCTCAACATCCTCAAGGCCCTGGGCATCATGGTGAGTGAGTCAGGCCCCATCTCTCGTCACTCATCACAGACAGTCCGACTCCACCGGAGTCCACAGGGATCACCTCTGAGGCCTGGCAGGAAACAGCTGTCTGCTGTCAGCACCGCCACGTCTCCCCCTCTAGTCAGTATTGTCAATGTATAGCTGTGAGGATGGCCTGTAGTTGCCAACAGAAGGAGCCGTACTGTAATTCTGAAAGGCCTCTACGCGAGAGATGTAGTGTACCTCAGCTGGTGTGCATAAGCTGCCCTATGACGCCCCCTGCTGGACAGCTTGACTGCATGTGTGTTATTGCACTCTATACTGTCCACATAGGGTCAAATGGGTGCTGTGAAGTAACATTATTTTGCATCCACATTGTGCGTGATCAGGTCAGCTTTTTATTGGATTTTTTGTGTGGCATTAAGCTTTGAGAGTTTGGTGGATGAGTTGGCCGATGACATCAATTTACCCCCCAAAACAAGCCAAAGCCAAACAAAGAAACACATTACATTACATTATACATCTATTGTATATGTAGTGTACATGACTATCATTTCATTTTCATAACCTGAGACATAATAGCCTCTTCTCTTCTCTTCTCTTCTCTTCTCTTCTCTTCTCTTCTCTTCTCTTCTCTTCTCTTCTCTTCTCTTCTCTTTTCTGTCACCCTCCTCCATGTCCATTCAGCCCAACCTGCCTTGCGTGGACAATGTGGCGTTTGACATGGATCGGATACCACGCAGCCAGACCTCCAGCCAGCGGACGGCGCTAGTGGACCTGTCCAGCGAGACCACCATCAGCCTGGAGCCGCTGCGCCACTCCGGCACCTCGCAAATCTCCTCCGACGGAGAGGTCACCCCCCGCGCTGGAGAGATCAACATCGCTGTTACCAGTAAGACACACACACACACACACACACACACACACACACACACACCCTAAATCATACACTTGGTCTCCCTCTCCTCTGAACTGGCTCACTTTTCTCTGCAACTCTCAGTTTAACCTTCAACTGTATGTTCTCTCTGCTCCGATAAGATCAAGTCTTTGTTGTTTCTCCTTGCCTCCTGTTTGACTTGCTGCCAAAGGGCA